>NC_061863.1:44242083-44542083 GCF_907164915.1 Impatiens glandulifera | reverse complement strand
ACTTGCCCTTAAGGTCTAACAATTCTCGGTTCCGCTTGAGAGCACAAAGTCACCTTATTTTAGGTTCCTAGGCTTGACCTTTCTATTAAAGGTATCAGCCATTCGTTTCTGATAAGCCTGAGTTTTGCATAATGCGTCCAACCTATGGTCTTCCATCAACATCAACTAGTCATATTGAGATTTTACCCAGTCTTCTTCAAGAACATGAGATTCCAAAAGGACTCTCAACGTAGGGATTTCAACCTCGATAGGTTGTACATCATCCATACCGTATACTAGAGAATATGAAGTTTTGTCTGTCGATGCTCGAGCGGTCGTACGATATCCCCATAAGGTAAATTACAACTTTTAATATCAATCCTTATATGTGTTGGTCATCTTCTTGATGATTCTAATCACATTCTTGTTAGCCGTTTTGATCACGCCTTTAGTTTGGGGTCGATAGGGGTGAAGATTTGTGGTGTTCAATCTTGAACTCTTTGAGTAAGGATAAAACATTTCCCTAAAAGTGTCTTCTGTTATCTGAAATAAGGACATGAGGTACTTCGTATCTAGCGATGATGTTAATACGGATGAACTTTGCTACTTGAGTAGATTTCAGAATCTTGTAGGATGCTACCTCGACCCATTTGGAGAAATAGTCGATGACTATGAGTATGAACTCATGTCCATTTTTCGCATGGGGATAAATTTTCCCGATGACATCAATGCCCCCATGTAGAAAAGGGTCATGGTGATGTCATACTATACATCAAAAATGCTAAAGTATGCTTTAGATTAACAAAGATCTGACACTAGTGACAACTTTTTACATAACTGACACATTCTCATTCTATATTTTGCCAATAATATCCAAGACAAAGTATTTTCTTGGTGAGGGTTAGTCCATTCATGTGTGGACCACATACTCCTGCGTGTACTTCCTCTATGATTCGTCGTGCTTCAGGACCATCGACGCAGAGCATGTTTTGACCATCAAAAGATCATCTGTATAACTTGTTAGCTATCCAAGCATAGTTGTGGAATATTGGCACAAGACTCCTTAACTCGAAATTGAGACGGATATTCTCCATACTCGATGTAATTTTGAAGAATTATGAACCATGGTTTGGTGGACACTTGAATGGAGGCTAACACTCCAACTTTGAAATTGGCTTCTGTTTCTATCGGATTTTTAGAGGTTTGACCTTAATTCCAACAGGGATTTGGGTCATAGCTGCTAGCGTCGCCAAAGCATCGGCAAAATAATTTTGGTTTCTTGGCGCGTGCACAAAAGACACGTGATCGAACTTGTCGATAAATTGGAGTAGGCAAGTATGATAAGGTTTAATATTTTCCCTTCCAACTTTCCATGTTCCGTTAACTTGGGATATAACCAGGTTAGAGTCTCCAACTACGTCTAGTTTGAGACTTGAGAGACATGCTTCATACTTAACCTCATTGTTGGTTATATAATATTCCAACTTAATAGATATCGGATTATAAGTTCTTTTGGAATATATCAAGAGAATTCCAATTTCATATCCATATTTGGATGAAGTTCCGTCGAACATTAACTTTCATGTGTCTGAAGAGTCAAACATTATGGTGTCATCAGGAAAGTCGAGTTAATAGGAAGACTCGACTGTAATATGTTGATCTACCAAGAAGTCTACGACAACGTTTCCCTTAACAAATTTATACACTGTATATGTTATATCGTATTTAGAGATCATCACCATTCATTTAGAAAGTCTTGGCGACAACAACATTCGCTGAAACAAATAATGGATTTGATCCAATCTTGATACCAACTTGATAGGGTCGGCTTGCATATATGTCTCAATCTTTTGGTGACCCATGCAAGTGTCCACCACACTTTTTTAGGTGTCGAATAGTTCAATTCGCATCTAGTCATTCTCTTACTTAGATAGCAAACTGAAATCTCGAGTTTGTTTTCGTTTTCTTGAGCCAACAGGCTGCCCATAACCGAGTTTGTCATTATGAGATAGATAATTAATGGAACATCGGGCATTGGTGGCATAAGAACCGGTGGTGACTTTAGATAGTCTTTGATTTTGTCAAATACTTGTTAACAAGTTTCATCCCATTGGAATTATTTTATCCTTTCAATAGCTTGAAAAGAGGATCACATTTTAGAGTCAGTTTGCTAATGAACCGACTAATGAACTGGATTTTGCCGAGAAAGCCCCGAACTTTTCTTTTCACTTTCTACTTCCTCCTCTTGTTGATTTCGGAACTCTTCGATGATCTAGTCGATATATTTCTTCTTATCTTTTGGTATACCCATATTGACCATGTCATTCCACATATCAAGGTAGCGGATAAAGTCGTCATGCTCGATGGGCCTGTCTATGGCGACCACACAGTCACATCAAGAAGGCATGCAGTCTTGCCTTAACTACTTAAAGAGATCGTTGGTGTAGTAAGAAGTGATCCATTCAAGACTCATAAGCTTGATCATGGGTTGATCATCCATGAGGTATACCATTTTCTTAATATCATACTAGGGCAGAAGCTCACATATGGAGTCGTTGACAAGTATTTCTTTCTTGTCGCTCCTTATGTGTCGGCATAGGAGGGAAGCGCTCATCACATTGCCAGGAAGTGGATGAGGTATATGCTCCATTTTTTCTAGGAGCCAGATGTAGAGGATGATTGGAGCTCCTCTCTTGTTGAGGTAGTAGGTGCAATATGATTCGTTTAGCCCTAGTAGCGTTTCAGCAAAGATGGTGTTAGAGAGATCCTTATCTCCTACCCTAAGATGGTAAGCTACTTCCAGTATTTTGGAGGATTGGCGCACGACTGCCTATTGGAGCGAGGAGAAAGTGAGCCATCATGATTGCGATGATAAGTAGGGAGGCTGTGAAAATTTAGTGAGATTTCTCTAGTCTAAATGGCCAGGTTTACCCATCGTAGAAGATCCAGGTAGGTTCTTACTAGAATCTTATCAGCCACGGTTTTCGTATACCCGAATTCTTCGTTGAATATACGTTAGTGGGACATGGATTCTGTATAGGGTTTAAGTCTTATGATGTTCTTGTTATCGATTATCATAATGACCTTAAACTCTTCGATGGTTGGACAAATTTGGCAATCTCCTAACATGAAGGCCATGTGTACCAGATCCCATTTTCGTTACATCTCCATCATGAAGTTATGATGGATACGGAAGTGGGTGTATTTGAGAACAGTACGGAGACCGTAAACTCGATAGTACCATTCCCTTTCGTGAAAATGGTGGCTCTAGAGGAACATATTGTCAATCTTTAGGAGAGACATTATGCGATGTATAATCAACTTGACAAACATGTCGTTTGATTTTGATAAAAGCAAAAATGCTTAGAGATGTTTATTATATATATTATAGATGTATGTATGTAAAATAAATAAGCATGTACATGTTTGACTTTGTCGAGACTTTGTTGTTTGGGCACGTCAAGTAATAGTTGGGTAAAGTAACAAGGTTTTGTGTGCTAAGGTTCTATCGAGGTTTGGGTTAAAATCTCTCCCCACCATCAGTAAGGTCGCATCTTGACGGATGTATCAAAACCGACAAGGGATCCATTCCAGGTTCCTAGCTTTACCTCTCGCAACATCTCTCGGTCACAAATCGGTATTATCGGTCTTCATGTAATTCGTAGGAGTACATAATTCTGATCTATTACTTCTTCACGTAATCCTGAGTGATATACCCATTTTGAGGTTTCTAGCAATTATTAGGATAGATCTTAGGTACCTTTTGGGGTTAATAGACCCTATAAGGTGGACTATCGTGAAAGTTCTATAAATGTTATAAATACAAATTTATATACCCAACGTTTGGTTTATTTTATATATATTTTATTTAAATTAAAAATGAAATGCTTTGTTCCCCAACAGAATCGCCAAGAAAGCTGTAATCCCCAGGAATCGCTCCCTCGGTAGCTTAGCACGTGTCGTGGAAACGTGACAATATAGGAAATATCGCAGGGTGACTTGAGGTTCGATGCATTTTAACCTTGATTTGCATGTCAGACTTTTTTAAAAGATTTTTAAAATAATACATGGTAGCTTTGGAATTAATCATGTAAAAATAATCAATTTAGTTCAAATTTTAATAATCTGGGGATCAAATAATAATTTGGTTAAAATCCGGTTTAAATTAATTAAACATAACTAATTTTAAAAATTATTTATTAAAAATCAGAGTCGACAAATGATTTTAGAAAAATCAATAAAATGATACGTGTATAAATGTAATTATACCAATATTTCTATAAGGAGTTCGCATTTTTGGTTACGCTCGAGAAAGGGCTTTTGCACTATGTCATCCGCGCCCGTCAAATGACAATTTAAAATTTTTAAAAATAAATAAAGTCTGGCTATTTAAAATTTATGTATAACATTTATTTTCATTAATTATTAGTCTGGGGTCATAAACAATGATAGGTTTAAATTGCGTAAATAATTATACAAAATTATTTAAAATGACGTATCTACGATTGCATTGATATAATATTGAGTAAAAACCCTGGAAAATATTATAAAAGTGTTAAAATTTAAAAATAAATTTTAAACAGGGCCAAAATATTGGTTTAGAAAATATCCTGAAAATATTTAAATATCATTTTCTAACCTTTCAGGATTATTTGAAAATGGATTCGGGTTCTAAAATAACAAAATAATTTTAGTTTTTGAAAAGTGGAACCAAGCATGTCTTAGGATCGGAGTCATAGGGTTTGGGTTCGGTTTTAGTGATCTAGGCTCAGACGGGCTCGGTCTAGACCGGGGTGGTCTAGACTAGGGATCGAAAGCATGGGTCAATGGACTGGAAGGCTCGGTCCCAGGTTTGAGAGGCTCATCTCGAACTCAAATTGCTCGGTCAAAGGACCTGAGGGCTCAGTCCTAGGGTTTAGGAGGCTCGGTCCTAAACTCGGGTTGCTCGGTCTTAGGTCTAGGAGACTCGGTCCTAGGTCTAGGTTTCTTTAGTCGTGGACCTGGGAGGCTTAGTCCCAGGTCAGACTTTTCAGTTTGAGGTTAGAAACCTCTGTCGGGTTGTTTTGTCATTTCTCAAGAGCACCGATCTTGAGTCTCAATTCTGACTCAAGAACACCGATCCTCGGTCTCGGTCCTAACTCAAGAACATTGGTCCTTGGTCTCGGTTCGGACTGAAGATCCTTGGTCCTGTTTCTCAGTCTCGGTCCTACAGGACTGGGTCATCGGGGGCCAAGTGTTCTTGATTTTGTCATAAATTACAGAGTCTATAACTTTTGATATAGATCATGGAATCATGATCTGTAAGGATTCATATGATTATGAAGAACAAAAGTCCTAACCCTAATCAAAGTCATTTGATCTTTACAAAGATCAATTTTTAAAAACCATTTTAGGTCAAAATTTGGGATCTTTCAAATTAGGTCATTTCAATGTCTGTTTTTTGTTCCATTAGTTTTGAAATGATTAATATAGTTGAACACAACCAAAACAAAAATATCATAACACATTGTAAAAGTTTTCCAAAAACATAATTGGATCAAACATGATCAAGATGAGTTACAGTCATATGAAAATCATCCTAACATGTTTACAAAAATGTTTAGCAGCTATTTGAATAAAAAACAAGATTAAAACTCAATGACAATAATTTTTAAAAATCCAGATTTTCAATTCAATTTTTTTTTAGTTTAAGGTTGATTTGATCGAATCTCTTTCAACAGAAAGTTCATATAACATCTATAGATTGATTTTAAACAAAGAAATCACATAATTAAACCTTAGAACAAATCAAACCGATCAAACTTGGAAAAATCCAATTTTCAATCAAAAATTGAATTACAAAGATTCTGAATGCATACCAACGATTGGAGAACACTCCAAGGAGTTGTTGTAGGCTTTCCAGAAGCCTGAATCAAAGCTTTGATTGTCGGAGATGGTTTTCACAAAAATCAGTTATTGGAAAAATCTAAATTCTTTGATTTGTAGTGTAATATGGATTGATGTTTGATGGCTTGATAAAGAAACACTTAGAGGCTATTTATACTAAGTTAGGTCGGTCGAGGTGATCGAATTCCACTTCAATTTTGCTTCTAGAATTCTTATCCCTAATTCTCCAAATCGTGGAAGCTTAGTTTTAGGACAAGGTGTCAATCCTAGCTATAGGGTTAATGATCACAAAGATAAGACAAACATGTATGAAGAAAAATTAGAGGATAAGGTGGAGAAATGACGGAGCTATCCTTTCTGGAAGAAACGTCGGAGATCATCGCGGCCCGCAGGATCTCGCAAAGACGACGATCAAAACGATGTCATTTTTATCTGTCCAAAATGTACCGTTAGACGTTTAGTGTCGTTCCGTCTGCGTTTGAGCAGGTGGACTAACGGGCGTGACATCCCGTTAGTTGTTTCCGTGTGAACCGGGCGTGCGCGTGCTCCTTTATAGCGGACATGCGTGGCTGATTCCTGGGCGCTGGATGAAAATTCAGCGCTGATCCGGTGGTTTGCGTTCATGCTGCAACCAATTTTCCTAGTTTCGGCTACACCAGATCATCAGTTTATTTTTTTATAAAAAAGTTATTTGAAATCGAATTTTAATCATTTTCTTGCGTTTTTCTTTACCAAAAATTTCACAAAAATATTTTTGGAAACATAATAAAAAATTATGTCTATTATTTTTATTTTTGGGTATTTTAGGTATTTATTTAATTGTTTTAAGCCATTAAATAAACATAATTTATGTTTAAAATCATAATTAAATAATTTGAACCCCTTCTCAGGTTTGATTTGGGTAAAATAAATACAATATTTTAACCTCAAATTATTTTTAGATTTTTATTTGATTTTCTTATAGGGTTTAATTATCACAATAATTAACCCTAATTTGATCTTTAATCTCTTTTGAGGTTATTTTAAATTTAAAAATTCAAAATATTAGTTTAATATCATTAAAAATAATAATATTTTATAAAATAGGGTATGTCAAATTTTCATGTTTACCGTTATAGTTATAGATGTCAAATAACATAAAAACTTTGTCATTACTATAATTGAATTATAAAATATTAAAAAAAGTGTTAAAAAATATTAAGAAATGGAGATGAATAAGTAATAGAGAAAGATAATTTTTGATAGTTGGAGATAAATAGATGAAAATAAAATAGTGATTAAAAAAAATAAGTTTTTTATAATAAAAAAAAAGAAAGTGTGAATAGAATGTGAGTAGGAACAAAATGTTCATAAGAGTAAAATAAATTATTTTTTTGAAAAAATAAAATAAATTATATAATTATTATGAAAAAGATAATGGTACGGATTTGAAATGTTACATTAATACTTAGGAAAAAATAAAAATAAAAATATATTAATATTAATATAATCGGGTATCGAGTTTGAATTTCGCACACTCTCCATTTTCGATCCCGTACCCGATCGGGTACCTTCTTCCATTCCCATACTCGACCCCGAACCCAATTTAAATACCCGAACTCGACTATCGAATACCTACGTGTATCAGGTATTTGGGTACTCATTGCCAACCCTAACCTCTACCGAATACGACCAAAGTTTATATTAAGCGAATTTAATAATTTATATATGTTCATAATTCTAAAATATAAAATATAAAATTACTGGGTTAAAAAATTAGGATTATAAAATATAAAATTACTGGGTTAAAAAAACTTAAAATTATTAATATAGAAAAGATAAAAAAAAAATTATATTTTAATTGATTTGATTGATGAGTAATATATTTATATAATCCAAAATAGTTTGGCCGGCATGATCTCCTCAATTATTCTATTTATAATCATTATTATTTTTATTATAAAATTTATAAAATATTCTTTTCAAATTTGATTAATCAATATTAATATATGATGTTATATTTTTTTTAATTTAGACTTTTGTTTGATGAACGAATTATTAATGATTAGAAACCGTTTTTATTCGAACCCAAATATTATATCAAAAATTTAATTAATTAATTTTATTATTTAAATATCAAAATTACTTTCTAAATATTTTATTTTATATTAATAAAAAAATTCTTTAATATAGATATATAATATTTATTTTATTACATTTAAAATTTTCTTTAATATAAATTAAAATTTGAAATTATTTCATTTTAAATATTTTTATTAATTACCTTAAATAAAAATTAAAATATAAATTCAATTATAACATACCATATTATCTAATATAACATTTAAATTTTAAATAATTCAAATAAATAAATAATCATATTATAAAAAATAAAATTAATATATTTAAATAACAAATATTAATTAATTTATAAATATACATCGTCTAAATTAAAAATTAATATTAATATATATATAAAATTTACATTATAAAATTTATTTTAATATAAATTAAATTAAAAAAAAATTATTTAAAAAAAATTATATTAATTATATTAATTGAAATAAATTTACAATATAAATAAAACTATAAAATACTATATTATCTAATATAACATTTAAATTTTAATATTATTTATTTATAAAAAAAATTATTTATTTAAAATTTTATTTTTTATTAATAAAAGTTAATATTAGTATATATATAGTCTTTTAATATGGATATGAATTAACGTATACAGTCATGGATATCCAAAAATTATTAAATTGACTCAAATATTTTATATATCAAATTCAACTAATATAATATAAGGTATAATTTAAAGTCTTAATTCAGTATAACTAATATAATGTAATAAAATTTAAAATTATAAAAAAAAACATATTCAATCTGCCGTTAACCTAATACTTACTGTTTAGGCAATATAATATTATAAAATTTAAAATTATAAAAAAAAAAATACATATTCAATCTGCCCATTAACCTAATACTTAGGCCTTGTTATTTAAAATTTTTTTATTTAATCTAGTACAAAATGAGTTTTCTAATCAATAACTTCTCACCAATCACATCACTCATTTCATTAACCAAAATACTAAAATATTCTCTATTTTAAATTATTATTTTTTATTTTATTTATATATATCAATACCCTTTAAATCATTTTACCAAATATAATCATCATTACTTTTTTCTCTTTCTAGGTTATTCAAATAACCCCAATCCAAACAAGCCCTTATTGTTTAGGCATTTAGAGTCTAAATAGTCTTTTATTTATTTTAAAAACAAAATTTATTCTTTGAAACAAATTATTTTTTTTAGGAGACATTCATAACAACACGAACTTCAACTTAAGACATTATAAATTGAAATCGAACTTAATTGAGTAACCAATAGTACCTTAAAATTTATAATTTATTAAAATTTATAATTTATAATTGCATTTAGATAAAAAAATCTAAATAATTAACTTAATTTAATATTATTCCACTCATTCATTATAATTATCCCATCACTTAATTAATTAACTAAAATACTAAAATATTATATATATTAAATTGTTATTTTATTATTATATATTAATACCCATTAAATTATTTAATATATATATATATACTTTTCAAAATCACTATAAACGTTACTTTATAAACTAGCATTTAGCATGTGTATTTGTACGATTAATAATATAAAAAACCGTGGAAAAAATTACGGATAACATTTTTAATTTTATTTTTAACCGTTTTAAGTTTATGGATGGGTTAACCCACAATCCGACCCAAGTATCCATTTACTCAACATCATTAATTATATATATATATATATATATATTAGTTAGTTAAAAAATTGAATTTATATTAATGTTAAAATGTTCCGCGTTCATCAAATTTGGTGTTGAATCTAAAATATAAAGTCTTAATAGTCTAGTTGGTAAAATGTTGTACTTGTTTTTGTTAGGTTGCAAGTACGAAACATACCTCTAGTATTTTTTATTTTATTTTTAACCGTTTTAAATTTAAGGCGGGTCAACCCACAATCCGACCCAAGTATCCAAATTAACCATAACTCTCGACCCGGCAATCCGAACACTTTAAAAATTAAGCATCATTATATATATATATATATATATATATATATATATATATATATATATATATATTAGTTAGTTAAAAAGTTGAACTTATATTAATGTTAAAACGTCTCGCATTTATCAAATTTGGTGTTGAATTTAAAATATAAAGGTTTAGTAGCTTAGTTGGTTAAAGAGTTGTACTTGTTTAGTTAGGTTGCAAGTTTGAAATATACCTTTAGCAATTTTATTTTTAACCGTTTTAAATTTAAAGGTGGGTCAACCCACAATCCGACCCAAGTATCCAAATTAACCACAGCTTTCGACCCGGCAATCCGGACACTTTAAAAATTAAGCGTCATTATATATTTATAGATAACTAAGATTATTTTAAAATATTGAATCCGAATAAGGCTTTGTCTAAAATTTTAAAATATTAAATATTAAAAAGAATATTATATTTATATTTAACTTGGCTAATAATTATATTATATATATTTTTTTTAAATTGCTCTAATATAAGTTAGATTTGAATAATTTTAATATATTTTGTCTAAGTTATAAAATATTTTAAATAAATAATTAATTTAAAACACTAACTAAATTTATATCCCAAATCCATGATGTTTCTTTTGCAATGTCCATGACTGTTTGACCTGATTTGTTAAGATGGTTGATATTATTCAGTCGTTTCGGAGTGGATAGCCAAATTAGGGGAGAAAATACTAATTATTCTTGAATTTAAAGAAATAGAAGTTGGCTAGCTGGTGATTAAATTAAAATTGATTTAGATTACATTTATAGCAAAGTTGAAATAAATAGAAATTGTCAAATAAGTGGTCCTTCTTTAATTTAATAAAAATATAGATCACATGAATCATGAAGATAATATTTTATTTGTTCTTATGCATGGATCTTTGCCAAAGTTACAATTGTACACTGTATACATTTAATATGCCTGGTACAAATCGTGTTAGACATAACCTAATGAATGTATTGTTCGCTGTAACAAAATTCATATATTTGTCCAAAGTCGTTTTTATCGGTTACTGCAACATATACTACGTAATTTGTCATAACACTTTAGTTGGTTGATTTTTTTTTATCGTATTCATAAGCAAGTTCGGGAGAATGTTGAGTAATATATTAAGACCCTTTAATAATTTGTATGACTTTATCTAATAGTGTCATGAACAGCGATTAGTTTGTCTTTTAATAATTAAATGAACTGCTTCAAAATACGACGATTTTTTAATGCGATAAAGTTTTTGTTGTCATATCTAGCAATAAAAGTTCAATTGTAAGAGCAAACATTTAATATAGAGAAATACATGTATATATGACAATTTTTTTTTGTTTAGAAATAAATTAATATTATTTGGTTACAATTATAAACATAAAGTAAATATCAAAGTAAAATATAGTTAAATATTTAAAATGCTGTTAGTTAAAATTAAACTTTATATATTTGATTTATTTAATAATACTCTCTATTTGAGTTAGATTAATGAATTAATCAATCATATTTTTCTAATTAAATAAATAAAAGTATTTTGCTCATAACAAAATATAAAAAAATAAATAGAAAGACTTATCCCTTTCTAAACCAAACAGATAATATAAACCTTTATAAAGTTCCGATTAAATTCAAATTATTCACTTTTAACCATAGTTTTGAAACTCATATCGGTCTGTCGGTACCGACAAAACCCAGTGAACCCGTCGTCAAATTGGGCTGGATCGATGAAAAAATTGAAAATGCAATCAACTTAGTTAAACCTGGTCAACTCGTCGGTTGGACCAGAAATCCGACAACCCGGGTTAACCTAGCGGGTTTATCCTATTTTTTTTTAAAAAAAATCACTTATATTTTTTCTCACATATCACTCTCTCAGTTTCGTCTTCCCGTTTTTTTTGTTTCCATTGGGTTTACTTATTTCTAATTTCATGTGGGTATATTACCAATTTCTAATTTTACACACTGAAAATGACAAACTCTTTCATTCACCTCAAGCTCCACTTCTACCTGAACCAACTAATTCTGTTTTTACCAAAATAAAAAAATGATTTAAGGTGGCATTATAAGTCATAACTTAAACTTAGTTTCTTCTTTAGATAAAATCATAGTTATCCAAAAATCGGAGGTTGTAATTTGATTTGAAACCTTGTCCCTCGCATAATTCAGTTATTTATTTTATTTCAACTTCTTGTAAGTTATTATCATCATTTTCTTATCAAAATTTGACTTAAATTGAGGTTCATACTTGATATAGTGATTATTAGATCTCTGGATTATCTTTTTTATGTGTAGTTTGATTATGAATTCTATTGGAGAAACACTAATAGAGACAATGAACATATTGTAATTGCGAAACAATATTTTTAATTTTAATCTCTACTTTGTTTATTATTGTTATAAACAATTCGATGAATTTTTGTTATTTTTGTATTATTTTATGAAACACTAGTTGAACTAGTTAACCCATCGGTTGAACTAGTAATCCAGACCCTTCACCCGGGTTCATGACCCTGACGGATTTCAAACTATGCTTTTAACTCATTAATTTTATTATTATTATTATTATTAAGTTATTAACTCTATGAGTTAATTAATGAGTATTTATTATTAGAAGTATTATATTTATTAATTAAATTTTAATAATACAAATTTTCATTAAAAAGAAAACAGAAACTGTTGAGTATATCCATAATTTGATGACCCTACAAGACATGTGATATTAAATTTGTAGTTGACAGGATACACCTAAATAAAGTATATCATTCAACTTTCATTTATTACATCCCATAAAGTTTCCATTAAGCCAATTTAATCATTTATATATGTCCATAATTCTAAAATATTATCAGCAAGTTTCTCAAGTTTTGATGAACAAGATTAGGATTTGTTCAATTAGGATTATAAAATATAAAGTTATGGGTAAAAAAACTTAAAATATTAATATAGAAAAGATAAAATAAAAATAAATATATTTTAAAATTGATTTATTCATAAATGATATATGAAAATTAATAAATCATTTTAAAATTATTCATATAATTCAGCCAGTCATCTCAACTAAAATGACAACGCAAGGAAATTAGTTGGCCCAATATTGAAAAATAAAAAAAACTCACATTTTTTTTTCTTTTTTAATATATATTTTTTTTTCATTCTCTATCTTGTGATCATTATTATTATTAATATAAAATTAAAAATTATAATTTTTAATATGGTTAAAAATATTCTTATTATATTTTTAATATAATTTGTTACTATTAAATTGAAAATATTCTTTTGAAAATGATTAAATCATTATTAATATGATGTTGTGTTTTTTATATTTATTATGAAATGTATAGATATTATAAAATATATCATTCAACTTTCAATGATTGCATCACATAATAAGTCAATTTAATAATTTATATATGTCCATAATTCTACAATATTATTATGAGTAACTAGTAATTTATGTTTCTCAAGTTTTGATGAACAAGATTAGGATTATAAAATATATAGTTATTCTATAAAAAAAAAAACTTAATAATAAAAATAAATATATTTTAATAACTTAATTGAAACGATTGATAAGTCTTATATGAATATTAATAAATTATTTAAAAAAATATTTATATGAAAAGTAATTTGATTATTTAGTCTTTGTTTAATAATTTTTTTTGTTTGATATTATTATTATATTAGCAGTTCTATAATTAATTTTAATTTATTAATATCAAAATTAATTTAAATTAGTTTATAACTATTTCGATATGAAATATCGAACTACAAAGTCATGGATATCCAAAAATTAGCACTCAAATATTTTATATATTAAATTATTTTAATATAATGTCTGATTTATAATCTTAAATGAATATAACTAATATAATATAATAAAATTAAAATTATAAAAAAAACATATTCAATCTGCAGTTAACTCTAATTCTTTTCATTTAGGAATTTGAAGTCTAAACAATTATATTTATTTATTTTGAAAACAAAAATTATTCTATTAACAAAACTAGCATTTAGCCCGTGCATTTGCACGATTAATAATATAAAAAATCGTGAAAAAAATTACTGATAATATTTTTAATTTGTTAGGTTGCAAGTTCGAAACATACCTCTAGCATTTTTAATTTTATTTTTAACCGTTTTAAATTTAAAGGCGGGTCAACCCACAATCCGACCCAAGTATCCAAATTAATCACAGCTCTCGACCCGGCAATCCGGACACTTTAAAAATTAAGCATCATTATATATATATAGATTAACACTTACATCAAATACAAAATATAAATCTTTAATAGTACCACCAAAACAAGACGTTTAATTATGCAATTGCATTAAAGATACGAAACAAAAGTTATTTGAATAACACAATTTAATAAACACGGCTTACTCATCATCCCATTCTCTCATTTATTATCGTTCATAATATCACGTAACTAAATTTATTAACTAAAATATAATATATTTTAAACTTTATTATTATTTTTTTATTTTATTTTATCATTATATATATATATAATAATTCTTAATTTTTAAAATATTCAGATTGCCGGGTCGAGAGCTGTGGTTAATTTGGATATATGTGAGAGTAAATAAATATTTGGGTCGGATTGTGGGTTGACCCGCCCATAAACTTAAAACGGTTAAAAATAAAAGTAGGCCTTGTTCGGTTGGGGTTATTTAAATAACTCAACTCACTCAAACATCTTTTCACTCCCCCTCTCATCAATCACATCACTCAATTCATTACCCAAAATACTAAAATACACTTTATTTTAAATTACTATTTATTATTTTATTATTATATATCAATACTCTTTAAGTAATTTTACCAAAAATATTCTCATCTTCTCAAAATCATCACTAATCATTACTCATTTTCTCCTTCTAGATTATTACAATAACCCCAATCCGAACAAGGCCTTAAAAATGCTATAGGTATGGTTCGAACTTGCAATCTAACAAAATAAGTACAAAATTTTAACTAACTAAGCTAACTAGCATGTATCACGTGCATTTGCACGAGTAATAATATAAAAAACCGTGAAAAAATATTACGGTAAAAAATTTATGGGCGGGTCAACCCACAATCCGACCCAAGTATCAATTTACTCTCACATATATCCAAATTAACCACAGCTCTCGACCCGACAATTCGGACACTTTAAAAATTAAGCATCATTATATATATATATATAGATTAGTTAGTTAAAAATTTGAACTTATATTGTTAAAATGTCACGCGTTTATCAAATTTTGAGTTGAATTTAAAATATAAAATATTATTAGCTTAGTTGGTTAAAAGGTTGTACTTGTTTTGTTAGGTTGCAAGTTCGAACCATACCTATAACATTTTTAATTTTATTTTTAATCGTTTTAAATTTATGGGCGGGTCAACCCACAATCCGACCCAAATATCCATTTACTCTCACATATATATCCAAATTAACCACAACTCTCGATTCTTCAAGAGTCTCAGGTCCCTGAAGTGCATGATAAATACCGCCAAAGCCCAATACTGCAGAGGAAATTAAGTGAAGTACTCCAGACACAAAGTATGGAAAGGTGTCTATAACTTCCCCACCGGGACCGACCCCCCAACCTAGAGTAGCTAGGTGGGGAAGCAAAATCGTCAATTACTGACATTGGTAAACGACCCAATGCAATTTGATTATAATTCAATTCGTGACGATCATAAGTAGAAAGTTCATATTCTTCAGTCATTGATAAACAATTTGTTGGGCAATACTCAACGCAATTACTGGCAATCCGGACACTTTAAAAATTAAGCATCATTATATATATATATATAGAGAGAGAGATTAGTTAGTTAAAAAGTTGAACTTATATTGTTAAAATGTCACGCGTTTATCAAATTTTGGGTTGAATTGAAAATATAAAGTGTTATTAGCCTAGTTGGTTAAAAGGTTGTACTTGTTTTGTTAGGTTGCAAGTTTGAACCATAACTATAGGATTTTTAATTTTATTTTTAACCGTTTTAAGTTTATGGCGGGTCAACCCACAATCTGACCCAAATATCCATTTACTCTCACATATATCCAAATTAACCACAGCTCTCGACCCGGCAATCCGGACACTTTAAAAATTAAGCATCATTATATATATATAGATAATACTTTATATTTTAAATTCAACACAAAATTTGATAAATGCGAGACATTTTAACAATATAGGTTCAACTTTTTAACTAACTAATCTTATGGATTGCCGGGTCAAAAACTGTGATTAATTTGGATATATGTGAGAGTAAATAGATACTTGGGTCGGATTGTGGGTTGACCCGCCCATAAACATTTTTACCGTAATATTTTTTTTACGGTTTTTTATATTATTAATCGTGCAAATGTACTGATACATGCTAGTATTTTTCAAATTTTTTATTAAAAAAATTTCATTTATTCAAAATTATTATTAATCATTACTTTATAAATAACTCGTACTAAAAAAGATAATCCGAATTAACCCTTATTTTAAAACTTTAAAATATTAAATATTGGAAAAATATTATAACTTGGCTACTAATATTGTATATATTTTTAAATTCGTTCAAATCATCTGTTGATTTGAATAATTATAATATATTTTTGTCAAGTTCATACCTATAAATAAATAAATTTATAACACTAACTAAATTTACACAAATATGGTATTCTTGGACAATTATTTTTTACATAAAATAGGTCATGTACTCCAAGAATCACGTGCAAGTCAGTTCATCAAAAAAAGTAAAAAAATAAATATTACCTAAATATAATATCTTGAATGACAATTTGCTTAAAATTATAATTTATGACAAAAATAAATAAATAATTATAGCACTTAACAAATATTAATATCTAATTTATTTATTTTCCAATCTGAAGAATAAGTTATTCGGATCCTCTCTCTCTTCTCTAGACTACTCCGCTACATGCAGTTAATGTCATTTGCATATAGTACATTGCTGCTGCTCTCTCTCTCTTAGTCTACTCAATTGGTAGATAGATAGAGACTTTCTGCTAAAAGGTACAACTGCAGCTATGGCCAATCGATTTCTTGTCTTCAGATTTATGTATTTTGTCTTTCTTTACAATGAATCTCGAATGCGGATGAGATTTTCACAGATATATGTGTTTGTATCTATAATGTAGGCTGCATAACTGCATTTCTGTGGAATTTCAGTTTAAATGTGGAAGCTAAAGATAGCTGAGGGAGGGAATCCATGGCTTCGAACTCTAAACAAACATGTAGGAAGGCAAGTGTGGGAGTTCGATGAGGAACTTGGATTGCCTGAAGAAATCAATGAAATCGAGAAAGTTCGCGAGAACTTTCGGAATAACCGCTTTGTTAAAAAGCACAGTGCAGATCTTCTGATGCGTATGCAGGTTCTTAATACTTTTTGTCTCCTTTTTCCTCTACCTGTCCGTGTTTCAACTGTGTGTCGTCTAGTTTCATTTACACTTATTCATTATGTCTGCGAAATGCTCGCAGACTCACAGTTACGTGTTGTGCAGTTCGTTGCCATGTATGATTTACGGTAGTACTACCTGTACAGGCACTGATTTACATCTAACATTTTAATGCGATTGTCGCTTAGAAACAACCAAGAAAGCAAAACAGAGAGAATTTGTGGTCAACTATAATACACACAACTGATTGAAAATGTGATTCAAATGCCTTACTTACACGTGTAAATTCCAAATTTCTACACTAGTTCAGATTTGTAGTTCAAAATGCTTACTGTAATCTTTAGCTGCTTTAGAAAGAAATACTCGCATAGTTGACCTGACCATGCTAGATTCTCATCAGCAAGAGAATGAATGCAGTCTAAGACATATATATGAGCTAGCTTAACCTAAAAGAGCCAAGAATCTTGGAGGTCTTGCCTTCATAAAAAATAAATCCAATTAATTAAATCTGGTAACCCTTGAACAAATAATTCGATATGATTTCTGCAATTCAGTGTATCATTCGTTGCTTAATATTGTAATTGCTGAAATAAAGCTTATTCACTGTACTTATTAGCTTTTTTTGCTTTCAAATTAGTTCTCCAAAGAGCAACCAAGTAATACAGTCTTACCGCAAGTCAAAGTGAAGGATGTGGAAGATATTACAGAGGATAAAGTAAAAAACACATTAAGAAGAGCTATCGATTTTTATTCAACTATCCAGGCGCATGATGGACATTGGCCGGGCGATTATGGTGGTCCTATGTTTCTTATGCCAGGATTGGTATGTCTTACTTGGTCCAAGGATTGTAACTTTGCAATGCTAATTACACTTATCCTTTATTTTTGTTGGATTTCTAGCCAGAATATTCTTTCCTTATAAATGTTGGATTTATTGAACTCGAGATTTGTTCTAATGGCTAGAGACTTGATTTCAAATGGGGAGGTTATCTCTTCAGGAATTTATACAAAATAAAATTTTGGCCCTTTTGGGCATCAGTTTGTGAAAAGTTGTGACAAAAGTCTATTCACTTAATACAGGGTAGTGAAATAGTATAAGTAGAAGTTTGCAGTGGAAAACACTGATGTCAAATGATTTAATTTAAATCAAGGCTGGAAGATTAAAAAAATGTAGAGACTTCTTGTTATTACTTTTTGGCTACTTTACTGGTTTATCCAGTCCCAACATTTCAAATATGTGCAGTTAGTTATAAGCCTCTTGTTTATCTTCTATTTCAGATTATTGCTTTGTCTATAACTGGAGTGCTGAATGCCGTACTGTCAAAAGAACACAAGCGTGAGATGTGTCGCTATGTATATAATCATCAGGCAAGGATAACTAGAAATGCCTTCAATATGTATTTCAACAATGGTTGATTTCTCATCAGGGGAAAGTGATTGCTAATGTAAATATGTGATAACAGAACATTGATGGTGGGTGGGGCTTGCATATTGAAGGTCCAAGTACCATGTTTGGAACAGTGTTGAATTATGTTGCTATGAGATTACTTGGTGAAGAAGCTACTGATGGGGAAGGGTCAATGGAGAAAGGTCGCAAATGGATTCTGGATCATGGTAGCGCTACCGCAATAACTTCTTGGGGGAAAATGTGGCTTTCAGTTCTGTACTTATCCTTTGTGTTTTAGATTTTCAATTTCTCATATTCTCACTCTTGGAGTTTGACTCTCATTATTATATCTGGTCTAGGTACTTGGGGTATTTGAATGGTCAGGTAATAATCCATTGCCTCCAGAGATATGGCTTTTGCCATATATTGTCCCATTTCATCCAGGTAAGAAAATTCCTGTTTCTTCAAGCATCACTTTATCTTCTCATAAACTACCAGATCATTTTTGTCATTAGTGATTGTTTCTGTTGGCCCTACCTGTTTGTGTTAGTACTTCTTTACCATAGTTCATCCCTTCATATTCTTGGTTCTTGTGTGCTTCTGAGGGTCATCTGCATGTATGTTCTCCATGATGTAAATTTATTATGAGGAATTCCTAATTTTATTCTACTTCACTCCTAGAATATAGTTGTGGGAGCCATCTGGTGGAGAAAGGTTTATCCGCGACAATTATTTGCTGATAAATATAGATGTGCTTACACATCATTGTCATTTTCTTGATCTGTTCCCATTACTTTAGCTAGATCTAAACTGGTGGTCCTTAGTGAATGACATTATCTTGGACTGATAAATATTAATAATTATCCAGTTCTTGGGTTCTGATTTTGTTTATGACATTTTAAATGCTCAGAAGCCGCCTTCTTGTTTATCTTGTCCAATGAAGTGAAGCTGTTACGTTCTTATATTTGCAGGAAGGATGTGGTGTCACTGTCGGATGGTTTACTTACCAATGTCTTATTTATATGGGAAGAGGTTCGTTTGTCCAATCACACCAACCATTCTGGCATTGAGAAAAGAACTCTACAACATTCCTTATCATGAAATAGATTGGAATAAAGCACGCAATGAGTGTGCAAAGGTTGGTAAATTATATCTGTGTCTAATGATATTTCATAATATACAATTTATCTTTCTGAACATTTCAAACTGCTTTAAACTACCATCATTAATGTTTGGTACTTCAGTGATTACTAGAATTTTAAACTATCTCTACTGATCTAATATGCAGATAGCCTAACTAATTGGACTGGCTTGATAATTTTCTTCACAGGAAGATTTGTACTACCCTCATCCAATGGTACAGGATATTCTCTGGGAAGTTCTTGACAAGGTCGTGGAACCAATTTTAATGCGTTGGCCTGGGAAGAAATTGAGAGAGAAGTCTCTTCAGACTGTAATGAAGCATATACATTATGAAGATGAGAATACACGTTATATATGCATAGGTCCAGTGAACAAGGTATATTACAAAGGTTTCATTTCTTTTATCATCAATGTACTGTAAGTCTCTTATTTAGTTTCTGGTACAAAAGCAAAACTATTACGTCTCTTTAATCTACACTGAGAACTACTCGTATCATTTTTGACAAATTTAGTGATTCCTTTAGAAAGAGGAAATATGAAAAATTATGACAAGCATATTTTGACATTTAATCTCAGCTTTGGTGTTCCTTGTAATCAATATGACACGTCATTTGTTGGATACTGCTGACAATAGGGATAATCTCCTTTGATTTTGTTTATTTATTTGATTGTATGGAACTTGCTTTCTACTTATTTGTGTCAGTAGTACTGGTATCTTTTCTTTTTGAAAGGATAAAACCTTTTTCATTATTGCATAGGACCATAATAACTATGGAGAAACGTCAAAACGAAAACAATTTGGTACAAGTCATGACATGATTTGTCATAAGTTTATAAAATGACACAAAACAAAGCAGTACTCACATATTTGTTGACATCTTTCATCTCCTCGTCTTTATTATTATTCCTTAAGCCTTCTTTCAACAGGGATGAAGTTGAATCTTACATATATTAATGGCTTCCTAAATGTTTGACTTCCCAGGTTCTAAACATGCTTTGCTGTTGGATAGAGGATCCTAATTCCGAGGCTTTCAAGCGGCATATTCCAAGAATTTATGATTATCTCTGGCTTGCTGAAGATGGCATGAAAATGCAGGTCATATGATAATTCAATTCTTTTTGGGTGATTTTTATAGGATTGACATCCCTTCTTCTGTTTAGTAGGTGTTTATTATATTTGCTGTTGTAATTTATTAGATTGTTTCTAGTTTGTTAGTATCTCATAGTTAAAGCCTTCATTGTTAGTTATGTTGCAGGGTTATAATGGAAGTCAAGCATGGGACACTTCTTTTGCCATTCAAGCAATTTTATCAACAAATCTAGCTGATGAATATGGTACAACTCTTAAGAAAGCTCATACCTATATAAAGAACTCACAGGTGATTCCACTTTATTCATGCTCTTTCGTTAAAAAATTCATCTTGAATAGTTTGATTTGAGCTTCTCTTGCCTAACAAACGCCATTCGGTCAACTTGGTTTCTTATTTACTCTCCACATTAGTTTTTCTGACTACCTACGGATTCAATTGAAGGTTTTAGACGATTGCCCGGGCAACCTGGAATTCTGGTATCGCCATATTTCAAAGGGTGCTTGGCCTTTTTCCACGGCAGATCATGGATGGCCCATTTCAGACTGCACAGCTGAAGGACTGAAAGTAATTTCTTGTTGCTAAATACACTGAAAGTAATTAACTAAACAAGAAGAACAATATATGAATAAAGTTGAACAAAGTAAAAGAAATTATTGTTAGTTTTCTTGATTCTCTTCACTCCCAACTCATGATTCATTATTTTGTAGGCTATCGTTCAGTTGTCTAAACTTCCACCAGACTTGGTTGGTGAGAAGCTAGATGCAGCACGAATGTATGATGCTGTAAACGTTATTCTTTCTCTACAGGTAACTGCATACTCTTATTTCAGTTGAGTTTTTGTTTGTTTGTTTTGGATTCATTATGTTTGATGTTATTTGGAAGTCTATGTTTCATGTTTTAGAAAGCTTAATCCTATGCATCAATCTTACAAACACAGATATTTTAGTGTAATGACGCACTTAAGATTTCTGGCACATATTTTAATTGGAAATTGTGGAAATCAAACTAGTCTTATAGATAATATATAGTCTATTCCCTCAATAATTATTCTTTCTCTACAGGTAACTTGCATACTCTTATTTCATCTGAGTTTTTGCTTGTTTATTTTGGATTCATTATGTTTGATGTTATTAGGAAGTCCATGTTACATGTTTTAGAAAGCTTAATCCTATGCATCAATCTTACAAATACAGATATTTTAGTGTAATGACGCTCTCAAGATTTCTGGCACATATTTTAATTGGAAATTGTGGAAATCAAACTAGTCTAGATAATATATAGTCTATACCCTCAATAATAATATCCTGCCTCTTTTCTCAATAATCCCACAGAAATTCCATGTACCCTTCTTTGACCTTTTAAGTATGCAGGCACTCTTCTCTGTCTTTCTGAAAAATTCCATGTAATGGAAAAGAAAAGGTTTGTGGTTTGAAAGGTCGCTCTACCTTAAATATACCTGCACTAGCAAGTGATATTAGGACACACAGGATTGTTATACATTTTATATTATGAAATTCCATGGATGTAAATTGCTTGCTAATTTTAACTTCTAGTCCTGTCAATTCAGATTGCCAATTTTTAAACAAAGACTTCTTTGTATTAATACTATTTTTATATGGTTCCTCTCAGAATAGTGATGGAGGTTATGCTACTTATGAACTCACAAGATCCTACCCTTGGATGGAGGTAAATTAAGTTGCTCACTGTTTTCGATACACTGTTATTAGATTATATTCTTCTTGATGCTTTTATCTTTTCTTAGGTTAACTCATGCATTTCTCATGGAAGTTACCTTCTGATCCCCAATCATGCTTTAAACATTATTTTCCATAAATCAAACTTTCATGAGAGTAAGGAAGCAGAAGTTTCACAATTTTCTCCTTTCCGGTCCTATTTGACCAAAAACTAAATTAATGTTTTTCTTAAAGTAAGAACTACATTCACATCTACAGGTTGTGCTTTTTAAGGTAAAGAATCCTGAGAGAACTAATTGTCTGAACCTTTTCCTTTCCCGTTTCTCTCTTTGATTAAGGTTTTACATGATCTCTTGTGGGAGTAACTGTTCCTTTTTATAAAAAAAACTGCCTTGATTTTACCTCCAATTTTGTTTCTCTTACTTTGTTTTATAATGTTCATAAGTGTTGGATTCTTCATTAACAATTTTCTTTACTTTTGAACCATTTTCAGTTGATCAACCCAGCTGAAACATTTGGCGATATAGTCATTGATTATCCGTATGATCGCAACCTTTCTCTCATTTGTCATGGTTTATCACGGTTTTGATTTTTATCGACTTGCTTAAATTATTGTGCAGTTATGTTGAGTGTACCTCCGCTTCAATTCAGGCTTTGACTTCATTTAAGAAATTATACCCAGGGCACCGGAAAGGAGAAATAGAAGATTGCATTAGTAGAGCTGCATTGTTCCTTGAAAGTATTCAATTAACTGATGGATCATGGTTTGATTCTCTTATTCATATTTGCTTTTTCTTTTCATTCTACAGCTCCAAGGATGGTAAACTTCTCAAAGGAGAACAACTATTAAGCCTATAGGAAAACTGCTATTTTGTCACAATCATTAAAATTGAAAGTGATTTTTTTTCCTTTGGTAAAATAAATTTGTACCAGATTACTTTATGGATCATGGTCCAAAGTATATATGATTTTTGTTGTTTCACTTGGTATACAAATTGTTTTTTAGATCATAATCCAAATTATAGTGTGATTTTTGTTGTTTCATTTGGTATACAAATTGTTTTTTATATCATGATCCAAGTTACAATATATTTTTGTTGTTTCATTTGGTATACAAATTGTTTTTTAGATCATGATCCAAATTATAGTGTATTTTTATTATTTCATTTGGTATACAAATTGTGTTTAGATAATGATCCAAATTATAGTGTATTTTTGTTATTTCATTTGGTATACAAATTGTTTTTCATATCATGATCCAAATTATAGTGTGATTTTGTATAAAGATTTTTTCCTTTATCATAATCAGATTGTTTTGGAATCATGATTTAAATTATTTTCTAGAATAATAACAAATGTAGATTTTTTGGGATCGATCGTGACAAAATTCTATAACAAAACAGCCCAAATTTATGATCCTCGAACTGTTTATGTATTCTTCATGTTACTTATCACGAAATATTATCTGTCTTATTATCAGAGAACTAACCATTTACATTTCTTGTCAGGTATGGTTCTTGGGGAGTTTGCTTCACATATGGTACATGGTTCGGGATCAAAGGTTTGGTAGCTTCAGGAAGAAACTATAGTAACTGTTCTAGTATACGCAAGGCTTGTGATTTTCTGCTTTCTAATCAACTCACTTGTGGCGGTTGGGGAGAAAGCTATCTCTCTTGTCAGGATAAGGTTTGTTAGATATTGTATGATTGTTTATAAAAAAAATTCATTTTCTAACTAGTGAGGTTGTGCTTATCATTGCAGGTTTATTCAAATCTTAGCGGGAATAGGTCTCACCTTGTAAATACTGCTTGGGCTATGCTGGCTCTTATTGAAGCTGGCCAGGTTCATAACACTTGTTCCATAATTTATTGCTTTTAGTTAGGGCACATTCCTTGTAAATACTACTAGTGACTGACTACTAAAGGAATTTGTGGGATTTTTTTAATGTAGGCCAAAAGAGATGCAATGCCGCTTCACCGTGCAGCGAAAGTAATAATAAATTCGCAAATGGAAAATGGCGATTATCCACAAGAGGTAATAAATAAATTCATAATTTTGTCTGTGTATAGAAGAAAGAATGGTTTATAAAAATGGTTTTCTTCAGGAAATAATGGGGGTGTTCAATAGAAACTGCATGATAACTTATGCAGCATACAGAAACATATTCCCTATTTGGGCATTGGGTGAGTACAGATGTAAGGTGTTAATGTTGAAGGCAGCTTGAGAAGAAAACCATTTGCTAATTGTGTTGCTTCATTACTCCTTTTCAACTTTACCTGCTAGTCTTTAAAACATTAATTAGTAGAGGTTTAAGTGAACAACTGTCTGTATGTATACAACATATACACTCACTCATCCTTGGTTACAAGTTACAGCCTTATCTATTTCTGATTGGGATTTTGGTTTGGGTATACGGATTGGATTGGGTATGGTTCGGGAATTAAAGATTGATCAGACCTTTGTCTGATGATCTGTTGATGTCCAGCTAAACCCGAAACGCTTCCAAAGAATCTCTCTTCTTGTTCAAACTCATGGGTAACATATGTATCTTTCTGTTAATTTTATTTTTGATGTTTGATTCAAGCTTTGGATCTTTCTTCTTAACTAGAGATAGGAAGCTAGAGGTGATATTGGCTGGTGTTCAATTGGAATGTAACAGGGAAAGGTTTCTGCCTTAAAAGGACCAGCAAATTTTGGTATAATGACTTGTGTTTTCCGATGATTCTTTTCGGTGTGAATGGAACATCGATGGGATGGGATAATATTTATTCTCTCCGGTTTGAAGATGGAAGCCAGAAGCAGGGTCTCCAAAATCCTGCACGCTGTTTGCTTGCAGAAAGACGGAGGAAGAAGACGTCTGTCCACGCACCCGAATTGAGGCTCATTTGTCGCTCCGCGAACCCAAGACAGTGGCATACGCCTGCTTGACCCGCGACCCTGTATCTTGCTTGACCTAGGCTATGCCGCCACACAGACTGAGGGCCGAAGAGAAAACTACCTCGGATACTATCTCTAGCAGTCAAATACACCATCTCAATGAAAAGATGTCCATGCTACTCGACTACATAAAGCAATTGCTTACTCCGCCCTCTAACCAAACAAGCTTGGGGCCACTAATCGACCCATCAACCCTCTTGACCTACCACCTCAGTCGTCCCTAATGAAGACGAGTTAGTAGAATCATGGTATGCCTCGGATGACGACGATGAAGCTTAGGAAGCCGCTCTAGAGATATACTACAACTACACCATATCTAAGAGGGGACAAAAGTCACGGTTGAAGAACCAAAGAAAAAAGAACAGAAAGTACTCGACATGCCTCAAGAATAGAAGACGGGTGCCAAAACCGAACAAGCTCTGAAGATGAAACCTCTTCATCTGCTAGAGCACAAATTACACAGTCACCATTCGTCCCAAAACCCTTGATACAATAACCTAGCTAGAATGACAATCTAGCACAACTGAAGGCTTCTCAAATTGAGATGAAGGCATAGATTGATGCTCTAACTAAAGAGAAGTCGACACATAGAGTAGATAGTTGAAACTATGTCCGTCAATAAATACTCTTTCCTTGAGGACCTGATTGCTTCCGGAATGAGTTATGACGATGCACTAAAGAGAAAAGTCATCGTATTAGAGCAGTTCCCGTTACAATAAAAAAGGCTAAGGTAAAAATAAACTGCATCGCCAATGTGTGGAATGTAGATGCACCAGAGATCATGAGTACCGGGCTCGGGCGCCCTTAGGAACAATCTATCAGCCACAAGCCATCTTATCCCCACCTTCTAAAGGAGTTACACCTAAGTCTCCCATGAAGTTTGATGAGCTAGGCATGTCACTATCTCAAGCCCTTGAGGTTTTGAGGCAAAAGAACCTAGTCTAGGTCCTAACCCCGAATCTAGATTGGACTATCTCAAGGAGGTTTACAAATGAGTGGTGCGAGTTCCACTAGACTAAAGGGCATGGTACCAATTATTGCATTTCGTTGAAGATTGTAATTCAAGAGCTTATCGAGAAGAAGGTCATTCTAAACTCGGAATCCAAGACAAATTCGTTACCGACACACACACACAAGAATGTAATAGGTTTGATAAACTTGTGATTTCTGATTGTTGGAAATGAAGAGTTGATAGCCGTTACCGATCTCTAGGGTGACGATATCGAAGAGTCGTCATGCTTACTATAAACAACATGCAATCAGAGAGTTTGGGTTACACATCAATAGAGGAACTCCGAGCCATAATCCGACAACTTGGAGAACAACTATATGCTCTCACACTGTTGGATGACCTTCCCGATGTCGAGAAGTTAGAAAATCTGAGACAAGAGGCAGAAGAAGAGGTTTAGGGTATTCATGCACCGTTGGAGACATCTGACAGCAACCGTGACTAATATTTATAGTGAATAGGAGAAATGGATTAGCATGATCATGAAATATCTAAAGAGTACTTACCAAGTTCCTATGATTATTGCTAACATCACTTCCTTTCTGTTTCTGGAGCCGTCGTTGATTGTGGGGTGTAACATGCATGGACGAGGTCTTCAATAAACAAGAAATCAAAAGAGAAGGTAGAAAGAATATGAGCGTGCGTCTAAAGGCCAAGGAGGAGGATATCAGATAAACTCCTTCGACCGTGACATTCGTCGTGTTCTCGATGAGCCTTAAGTCATCACTGTAATATGAACTACGGGATACCTGCTTTTCCCACAAGAGTTTGGTTCATGTAGACCTATTTTTTTTACTCCATATTTATATTTTTAAGCCTATAAAATAATTAAAATTTTGAAATACAAAAAGTTAAAAAAAAATTGGAAAAGAAAATTTGATAAATATATCCATGTTATTGTAAGAAAAATAAAAAATATATATATTTATATTTATATTTAGAGAATAATATAAAGTTAATTAATGAGTTTATTTAGATATTTTGAAATAGAATAATAATTAAGTAGATGTATCAATGGTTATTAATTATTGTTTAATTTTGAAAATAAATAAAATTCAAACAAATAATAAATATATATATATATTTTTTTTTTTGATAATATTATCATGATTATTTTATTTTTATTTTGTGAAAGAAATAACTCAAACCCAATTAAAGCAGGCCTAATCCAAAAGAGGTCCAGACCACCAGATGAAATAACCCTAGTTTAAGCATAATTTAAAATAAGAGGATTTCGTTTTGCAAAGATAAAGTGTTCATTTGACCGGTTCTTCTGAAAAACCTTATTTCCGCCGCCGATTTCTTCCAAAGAGATGTGCGACTTCCTCAAGCACGAATTCTTCGGTAGAGTAGATCTAGTCTCCCCTATGCCATCCGAGAAGACCGCGTCGAAGAAGGATCTCAACATCTCAAGACGCCTATAAAAAAAAGAGATGGAGCAGACGAAAAAAAGGAGGCAAAACCAGATTGAAGAACCCTCTCACTAATATGAACTACGGGATACTTTCCACAAGTTTGGTTCAGGTAAACACTCATTTTTGTTACTCCATATTTATATTTTTAAACATGTAAAATAATTAAAAATTTGAAATGCAAAATGTAAAAAAAAAAATTAGAAAAGAAAATTGGATAAATATATCCATGTCATTGTTAAAAAAATAATATATATATATATATATATATATATATATATATATTTTTATTTGAAGAATAATATAAAGTTAATTAATGAGTTTATTTATAAATTAAACTCATTATTAATTTGATATTATCTAAATATTTTGAAATAGAATAATAATTAAGTAGATGTATCAATATTATTAATTATTATTTAATTTAGAAAATAAATAAAATCCAAACAAATAATATATATATATATATATTAATAATATTATCCTGATTATTTTATTTTGCAAGAGTGAAAGAAATAAGTCAAACCCAATCAAAGCAGGCCCAATTCAAAAGAGGTCCAGACTAACAGATGAAATAACCCTAGTTTAAGCATAATTTAAAATAAGGGATTTCGCCTCGCGAAGATGAAGTGTTCATTTGACCAGTTTTTCTGAAAAACCTTATTCCCGACGCCGACTTCTTGCAAAGAGATGTGGCGACTTCCTCAAGCACGAATTCTTCGGTAGAGTAGATCTAGTCTCCCCTATGCAATCCGAGAAGACCGCGTCGAAGAAGGATCTCAACATCTCAATACGCCTATAAAAAAAGGAGATGGAGCAGACGAAAAAAAGAAGAAGGCATAGCCAGATTGAAGAACCCTCTCACTAATATGAACTACGGGATACTTGCTTTTTCCACAAGTTTGGTTCAGGTAAACACTCATTTTTGTTACTCCATATTTATATTTTTAAACCTATAAAATAATTAAAATTTTGAAATGCAAAATATTAAAAAAAATTGGAAAAGAAAATTGGATAAATATATTCATGTCATTGTTAAAAAATTAAAGAGTATATATATATTTATTTGAAGAATAATATAAAGTTAATTAATGAGTTTATTTAAATATTTTGAAATAGAATAATAATTAAGTAGATGTATCAATGTTATTAATTATTGTTTAATTTAGAAAATAAATAAAATTCAAACAAATAATATATATATATATATATATATATATATATTAATAATATTATCCTCATTATTTTATTTTGCAAGAGTGAAAGAAATAAGTCAAACCCAATCAAAGCAATCAAAGCAGGCCTAATCCGAAAGAGGTCCAGACCACCAGATGAAATAACCCTAGTTTAAGCATAATTTTAAAAAAAAGGGATTTCGCCTCGCAAAGATGAAGTGTTCATTTGACCGGTTGTTCTGAAAAACCTTATTCCCGTCGCCGACTTCTTCGAAAGAGATGTGGCGACTTCTTCAAGCACAAATTCTTCGGTAGAGTAGATCTAGTCTCCTCTATGCCATCCGAGAAGACCGCGTCGAAGAAGGATCTCAATATCTCAAGACGCTTATAAAAAAAGGAGATGGAGTAGACGAAAAAAAGAAGGCAGAGCCAGATTGAAGAACCCTCTCACTAATATGAACTACGGGATACTTGCTTTTTCCACAAGTTTAGTTCAGGTAAACACCCATTTTTGTTACTCCATATTTATATTTTTAAACCTATAAAATAATTAAAAATTTGAAATGCAAAATGTTAAAAAAAGAAATTGGAAAAGAAAATTGGATAAATATATTCATGTCATTGTTAAAAAAAAAATATATATTTATTTGAAGAATAATATAAAGTTAATTAATGAGTTTAATTAAATCATTATTAATTTGATATTATTTAAATATTTTGAAATAGAATAATAATTCAATGTTAATAATAACATGGTTTAATTTAGAAAATAAATAAAATCCAAACAAATAATATATATATATATATATATTAATAATATTATCCTGATTGTTTTATTTTGCAAGAGTGAAAGAAATAAGTGAAACCCAATCAAAGTAGGCCCAATTCGAAAGCCGCCTAGCGTAGATGAAATGTTCATTTGACGGGTTCTTCTAAAAAATCTTATTTCCGGGTTCTTCTAAAAAATCTTATTCCCGCCGCCGACTTCTTCCAAAGAGATGTGGCGATTCCCTCAAGCACGAATTCTTCGGTAGAATAGATCTAGTCTTCCATATGTCTTCCGAGAAGACCACGTCGAAGAAGGATCTCAACATCTCAAGACGCCTATAAAAAGGAGATGGAGCAGACGAAAAAAAGAAGAAGGCAAAACTAGACCGAAGAACCCTCGATTATTTTTCAGTTTTTATTATTGGAGTGACAAAGAGTGAGAGAGTTAGCTAAAATAGAGTGATTTGAGTTAGCTGTTCAAAATTTTAATCTTATGTAAAATTTCTTTAAATCTGAGATATACTGTAAGAATCTTTCTAATTATTTATTCTAAATCTCTATTCTTATCAAAAGAACAGATATTTAGAATAAATAATTAGAAAGATTTTTATATTATATTTAAAGGAATTTTACAGAAAATTAAGATCTTGAATAGCTAATCCAAATTACTATATTCTAGTTAACTCTCTCACTCCAAGAAAAAAACTTAAAGAATAATTGGGGGTTCTTCGATTTGGCTTCGCCTTTTTCTTTTTTTCGTCTCCTCCATCTTCTTCTTATGGACGTCTTGAGATGTTGAGATCCTTCTTCAACGCGGTCTTCTCGGCGGGCATAGGAGAGACTAAATCTACTCTACAGAAGAATTCGTGCTTGAGGGAGTCGCCACATCTCTTTGGAAGAAGTCGGCGGCATGAATAAAGTTTTTCAGAAGAACCGGTCAACTGAACCCTTCATCTTCGCGAGAGCCTCGCTCTTTCTAGAAGAAGTCGGTGGAGGAATCCCTTTTTTTTAATTATGCTTAAGCTAGGGTTATTTCATTTGGTGATCTAGACCTCTTTTAGATTGGGCTTGCTTTGATTGGGTTTGGACTTATTTCTTTTCTTATACAAAATAAAAATAAAATAATCAGGATAATAATATCAAAATATATATATATATATATATATATATATATATATATATATATATATATATATATATATATATATTATTTGTTTGAATTTTATTTTCTAAATTAAACAATAATTAATAACAATTGATACATTTATCTTCATTATTATTCTATTCCAAAATATCTAAATAATACCAAATTAATAATGAGTTTTATTTAAACTAAACTTATTAATTAAGTTTATATTATTCTCCAAATATATATATATATATATATATATATATATATATATATATATATATATATATATATATATATATTATTTTTTTTTGAACAAAATGACAGGGATATATTTATCATTTTTTTCTAACTTTTTTTAAACTTTTTGCATTTCAGATTTTTAATTATTTTATAGGCTCAAAAATATAAATTTGGAGGAACAAAAATTAGTGTCTATAAAATGCCTCTCTTAGACAAAGTTTGAATGGAAATTTTAATTTTTAGTAAAACGTGTGTCAAGCTTAAGTAATAGACACTTAATTTGAATCTCCCAAATTTATTATTTTTCTCGGATTTATTTACTGAAAACAATTAAAAGATAGAGAGATAAAACCTGATGATGCTCATGCTCACGACATTTCCAACTTGATGCTCGTATGACGTTTATTGGAGAATTCAAAATGCAATGGCTATCCATTTAGTTCATCTTGACAATTATTGGGTTTGACCCGATCAGGGCTTAATTTGTCCACTTAAACTAAGAATTTAAAAATTTTATGGTGTTTGACTTAATTTGTCTATCTTAGTTAAGAAATGAAAATCTTATGTTTGACTTAATTTGTCCATTTAAAACTCTAGATATGACACTACGAAAATATGCGTTTTTACAAATGGGTCCTAAAATTTTTAAGAAAATAATATAAGAAAGCAGGGGAAATTTTTTTTTGAAGAAAATAATGCAGGAAAGCAAAGAAAGAAGGAAGGAGCCTAGAAGATTGATTACAATGAAAGAGTCAATTTATCTGGTCTAAAAAACTAAATCACTAAACTTCTGATGCATTCTACAAAATGAGATATTGTTATTAATAAGAAGAAAGTACATCATATTACAATTCAACTCAATATTCATTATGTTCAGGACTAGAATTTTCTAAAAAAAGAATAATATGAAGATATAGTAAATTGTTCAGTGACTATAATGAGGGAACTGATTAAGGCCCCTAAATCGAAGACCTATACTATCAAGAGCAACCTTACCTAGAAAGTAAATGATGTATGAAATAAAAATACAAGAAAGAAAGTTGAAGACCATGCCTACAAAGGAAAAATCTTCTTGGGGGATATTAAAATAAAAGTGGAGGTACTTAATTCTCCTTTTGAATTTAAATTGCTAAATGAAGTAAAAGAAAAGTGCATAAAGAAATGGGATAATATGGTGGTAGTGAATTATATTAGGAAAAACAGAGTATCATTCCCAATTACCAAAAAAGCTTTAATGAAAAGTGAAAGAAAAAGGGGTTAGAGAAGATCTCTGCAAATATTCATGATCTCTACTTTCTTCAATTCAAGAAGGGGGTCGAATCTAGATGAAATTCTGGAAAATGGGCATATAAATATTGGATCCAACTGCATGAAGTTGGAAAGATGCTCTGAAGATTTGAACCTGTTAAGTAAGCTTGAGGAGACATCACATATATGGTTCAAACTTTGGAATATCATGCACACATGTACAAAGCGGAAGTCATTTTGTATGGTTATTGAGAAAGCCATTATACATGGACCTAATAAAAGAAAGATGAGAGCATTTATCCTTTGCTAGAATTAGCATAGAGGCGAATCCTCGTAGCACATTGCCAAATAATATGACATTGGTCGATGAGAAAAGAAAATCTATTGTCATGAGAATCACTTATGAGTGGAGACCAAACAAGTGTGCTTTCTGCAATACTTTCGAACATGCCAACATAAAATATGCTAAAGATATAGAAGAAGAGCAGAAGATATTGAAAAACCAAGAAGCAAAAAATCAGAAAAAAGAAGTAAAGGAGTCTAAAAGCAAAGATCAAAATATGGAGGAAGAGAAAGAAACAGAAACCAAGGAGAACTCTAAAAAGGAATAAAACAATGAAATTAAAAGAAAGAATTTAATGGAGTTTCTGTTGAAGAAGAGAATAAATGTAGCGATGAAACAGAAAATGAAGAAGATGAAGGAAGTTGATTCGAAATTATGTATTTTTAGTATAATATTGATGTTGGAAATTTTGTATAGAAGGTGTTTAAAAGATAAAAAAGATGAAAACCGAGTCAATTCGAGCATTTTAAGACTCCGTCAACGTGAGTCAACTGTACAAAGAGTAGTCAAATACGCGGGAATGATGTCATCATGGCATCAACGGAAATCATATTTGAAAACACCCAAATGTGTTCTTCAATTGGTATCATCCGACTGGAGGAAGATAAACAACTTCTTAAAATTGTCTAGACTTCAATACTTAATGGATTTTGATGACTTTGGAAAGTTAATAAAGTGATGTACTAACCTTTCAGTCTGATTTTGACTTAAAATCCTCGAACATGACTTAACTTCAAAGAAAGGAAAAGTGCCAAAAATCGAATCAAAATCAACATACCTTCGGTTTAAAATTCATAACTTGAGAAACAATGCCTCCCAAATGGATTTATACCCATGGTTAGAAAGTTGAGACACAACTCGATCGAATGGTATTTGTCTCATACTATCATTTGATGTCTAAGGGGATCTACATGTCAACACAACACGATGCAGGTATACTAGCTTAGTTCCTAGAACAAACTCAAGTTAGTTGACACTTTAAAAATTCATAGTTCACAATTTACCAAACCATTTGGGGTGAATGAACTACCATTTGAAATGTATTTGAGTTAGCTTTCCAAAGACACCAAGTAACGCCCACAGTTTTGTTAGAATAAAGAGAAAGAGAGAAATGTTGTATTGAGAATTGTTATTAATGGTTACATATATTATGTCTATTATATAGACATTATAATTGACATATAAGGAAACTAAATAATATAATATTAATATTATCACAATTTATAATGTTGTGATAATATCTTACAAATATAATATATTATACTCTAACATTCTCACTCAAACTCACAATGCAATAACAATAAGCATTGAGAGTTTGACAATCAGAAAACGAAAGCGCGAACAATAAGAAGTTACGTAGCATTTTTAATCTTCTTCTCTTCCTTCTCTTCTATTCTGCCCAATCCATTGATCATCCACCAAAAAAACAGCTCTTCTTCGATTCAGACCAACCAAACAAAAAAAAAACTGAAATCAACAACCCACAACAACCAAAACAAACCAAACTAAACCAATCCAATCCAAACCAAACCAAACCAAAACCCAATCAAACCAAACATTACAAACTTAGGGAAAACCCAAACCAAATTCAACTCCCTTTACTCAACAAAACAACCAAAACCAATCAAACAAAGACCAATCAAACTACTAAGATCCTCAATCCAACTAGACGACAATAAATTCACTCAAACAAAATCCAAGACACATATAAGTTACTTAAGAACACCGACATAACAAATATTAATAATAAATAATCAAAGCCCTCCATCAATGGCTAACGTAAGTGTAAAAAATTATGAGATTAATGAGATCGATAACGACTTCTTTTAAGAAATCTGATTTGTCAAAATGACATTAATCATTATTGTTGGCATCATTATAATTTTTATGTAAAAAATTATGAAATGAATTGGGGATCCTAACGATTTCTTATGTAGAAATTTAATTTGTCAAAATTATGTTGTTATTAATATTTTGAAACATTTTAATTTCTTCTATAGAAATTGTGTGATTAATCATGACAGAAAATGAAGTCATCTATATAATGAGATTAAATAAGTTGTTTGTGTTAGAACTTATTCTAATCATGCATTTAAAGAGACATGACTATGTTAGTCGAAATTGTCTTCGCGAGAATTGTCTTGGTGAGAACAATTTACCCAGATTTATTTTGAGCATGCATAATCGTTTTACGTCGATTATTGTTCAAAACATGGCAATGTAAGCGCTTCAATTAAGACATGAAATATATTTGTAGTTATATTTAATTTGATTATGTTGCTAAGTGATTATTAATATAAATCATGCATATTAGCTAATAATATGATGATTCATGTTCATTCATAAGTATGATTATCTAGAAATTTATATACATATATAAATAAAAAAAAATTATTTTCTATCTATTTTATTTTAATAGATAATTTTGAAATTTGTCACAAAATATGTGTTCTTTGATTGACAAAAATTTGTTATAGAATATTAAAGGTCATCTAATTAATTAAGAAACGATTAATTGATGACATGAATACTTATTTATATAATTAGTTAGTTTTATATTAAATTAAAGATAAATGATGAACATTCTAATTAAATATAATAATTAATATTTTAATTAATTATCATGTATTTTATAAATGTAATTTTAATGACAAATGAAATTATATATATATATATTTGTTTAATAATATATGACATTATTTATTTGATTATGTTTTTAAGTTATTCACTGTATATTATATATATATATATATATTATATATATATGGTTATTTTGTACGTGGTGATTAAAATTAAAGAAGCAATAATATATAATTTATATATATATATATTAATTTTGGTTTAATATAATATATTTGATATATATTGTTCAATTGTATCATTAAAACTTACTTAATTTGATATTTTTAAATCAAATAATTACAAGAAAAATCTTGTTTTATTTGAAAATAATGTGGCAAACGTGCCGATATTACGGGATGCAAACGTGCAATCGAAAATAAATGTTTAAGCGACTTCGGTCAAAGATGCTTGAAACATTATGATTTCTTTTGTAAAAATCATGTGATATGATGAATATTTATTTAATTAAATATTCTAATTTCTTTTAAAGAAATTAAGTGTTGAAATAAGTATTTTAATTGATTAAATACTTTAATTTCTTATGTAGAGATTATGTGAAGAATGATTTATAATAAACATTCTAATCTCTTGTATATAAATTATGTTTTATTCAATTAAATATTTATAATATAGTTATCTTCACTAGTAAAAAAGTAACATTTAAGGGCGGTTTTTACCGCCGTTATTTCATAATTTACCGCTGCTAAAAGACAATTACGGCGGTAAAATTACCGTAGTCAACCGCCGTTAATAGTTCCGCCGTTAAAGAGATTTTGACAATTAAGGGCGGTAAATTTACCGCAGATACTAGCTTTTAACTGCGATTTATAAAACTGCAGTTAATAGTCTCTAACTGCGGTTTATAAGACTGCAGTTAATAGTCTCTAACTGCGGTTTCTAAAACTGTAGTAAATTGTTTACTTATAAAGGCGGGATTTTCACCGCAAGTAATAATTTTAACTGCTGTTTAAAAACCGTAGTTAATAGTGACTATAAAAGCGGTACAAAAACCGTAGTTAATATTTAGTTGTATATATAAATGCGATATTTTTACCGTTGACTATATATAAAAACAATATTTTTATCACAATAATTTAATAGTCAATTGTCAACAATAAAAATCATTCAAAATAATATTATATAATTAACACTCCATTTTTATATTATAATATTATCTAAAAATATAATTATATCTAAATATAATCACATCAAAATATAATTATATAGTATTTAAAGTCATACAAAATAAACATTATTATATCAATAAAAATGATCAAATTCCAAAATTTGAAACAACTTCTCTTCCTTTTATTCCTTCTTTCTTTTCTTCCTTCTTCAGTACCTATAAAAGATTTAAATACAAATTTATCAATTAGTAACCAATTACATTTTTTTACTCTCACAAGCAAAAACTAAGTAAAATATTTCCTCAAAGAAATTTTATTGTTCCATCTATTTGTCATTGTCTTAAATTGGACGTCCTTGTTTAAAAAAGATCACTATCACTTAAATAAAATCATAGAGAAAAATGAGGAAATGAATTTAGGGGGCGCTTGGTTCAAATAAGGGAATCGGAATAGGAATGGGATTGATAGATGTGTGGAATGAGAATGGGTATGATTGATAGAAGTGTAGTGTTTGGTTATGAGTATTAATCATTCTCAATACCATTGATAGTGTTTGGATATTTCCATTCAAATATTTATATTCCATTGATAATATTTATATTTATTAGAGAGAAATAATTAATATTATTTTGTAATTGAATTAGATTAATCTTTTTATTTTTTTTAATTAAAAATACAAAATATTTTTTTTATATTATAATTGTTTAAAATATATAAAATATTGAAGTGTGTTCTAATTTAATAAAATATAAATATCTAATATTTTATTATATTATATATATATATATATATATATAAATATATATATTTTTAAATACATATAAAAAATAATTGAATGATTCAATTTTTTTATTTATAAATAAAAATTATCTATTAATAAAGATAATTTTTTAAAAATATTATATATTAATAATTAATCAAATGAAATATAATATTTCACTTAATAATATATATTATAACATTGCATAATATTTTTAATAAAACAATTTATTAAAAAATTTTATATCTAACTTTTCTAATATTTTTTCAATATTTATTTTATATAAAATTGTTATTTTATTTTTAAGTTTTTATATTTTAATTAATTTATTATAATTTTATTATTAATATATAATATATAAATTAATTATATAAAAATAATTTATTATTATTAATTATTATAATTATTTCAAAATATTTATTTTATTTTATTTAAAATAATTTCTCAATATTATTTAAATAATTGAAATAATTTATTTCAATAAATAAATTAAAATAAATTATTATTTTAATTATAAAATAATGTCTAATATAATTATAAAAGAAAAAATATATATAATATTATAATTATAATTATGAGAGAGAACGTGAGAGAGTAGACATCATGGGAGAGAAAATATATTACAAGGGAATGAGATTCATTCCTCCCAATTTAGAGAGGAATGGATGATTCCTGAGTATCCGGGAATCAAATCAAAGTTCTGGAATGAAACCCATCAACCAAACACTTCATTTTATTCCCTTTCCCATTACTGAGTACAAAAACCACATACTAAGCATCCCCTTCATTAGTTTTTTCAAATTTATATCAATGACAATCACATTTTAATAACCTAAAATTAATAAATAAAGTTAATTATATTCAATGACCAAATTTCTTTCATGCTTCTATTAATACACTATAACACAACTTAATAAAAGCATCTTTAAAAACTTACAAATAATCATTATCTACAAGATAGAGGACGATGAAACAAAAGAACTATATTTACAAATCAGAAATCTTCTTAAAAAAGATGGAGGATGATGAAACAAAAGTACTATATTTACAAATCAGAAATCTTCTTCAAAAAGATGGAGGATGATGAAACAAAAGTACTATACTTACAAATCAGAAATCTTCTTCAAATGTCTTCTTCAAATGTATCATAGGGTGAATCGCTAGAAAGATAATAGGGTATGTTGATAATGCGCAAAAAGAGAATAGGGAATTTAGATAGTGAGTAGGTTGAAGCTCCACAAAAAGAGGAAGGTGAAACGTGGAGAAGAAAATGGAGGACTAGGTGAAGTGGAATAAATAACCTTTAATTCCTTAATATTTTTATTATTTTATATAATTAAAAATTACATAATATTAAATACAATAATTCTCAATTATATTTATAAATTTAAATATTATATAATTTAAAGATATTATATGCCTTTCATACTTTAATTAAATTCTTATATTTTTTTTATTCATATTTAAAAATTAAAAATTTTATTTTATTTTATAAAGTATAAATATTATAAAAAATAAACACTAATATTAATTAAAACTGACATATAATTATAAATTTTATATACAATAATTTTTTATAAAAAATATTTATATTCTCGTATTAAAAGGTTTATATTTTTCTGTTGCTTTTATTATTACTTATGATTACCATATTATTAACCATCCTAAATATTTATCTAAATATAAATTAAAATAAAATAAAATAAATACTTTCACACACTTTCTTAATTATTTTTTTTTTTTTTTTTAATTTTCATTAATTAAAAACAAAATATATTTTTATTGTATTTTATAATTTATAAATTAAAATACAAAAAATATTATTAATAATTAAACAAATTACAATTTCAAATACCTTTGAGTTTAAACTAAATTCAAAAACAAATATAACAAAAGTGCTAAATAAATAATTGATGACAATTTATCTCCATTAATCAAAAAAAAATAGTCATTGAAATGATCAAATCTTCATTAAAATATTTTAGTAATGTAAATTAGATAAAAATGACTAGTCTTCCATATTTTTAGAATTTATTTGATAAAGAGTTTATCATAATATATATATCAAATTATAAAAGTTTACACAAAAATGATAAAGAGTTTATCTTAATATATATGTATACATATAATTTTATAAAAGTAATTTAGATATAAATTTTGACTAAAATGATAGAGAGTTTATCTTTAATTAAAATATATGAATATTATATATATATATATATATATATATATATATTATTTTAAATTTAGATATATTATTTGTAAATATGATTAAATTATTTAATGTAAAATTAATTTTAAATAAAAAAAAATTAAAAATATTTATGTAATTGTGATGAACGGTACAAATTACCTAGTTTTTATGACGTTTGTTATAAATTAGACTTTTGTTATTAATTAAAATTTAATTATATGAATTAATTTGAGATGAATTAGTCTATTATTTAATTTATTATTTAATTAGTGATTAAATATTAATAAGATTTAATATTATTTTTATTATTATCTATAAACTAAATATATATAAAATTATGAAACTAAATTTTTTTTATCGATATAATAGTTTAATATTTAAATTTATAATAATATATAATTATTGAATCAATCACTATATATATTTTATAATAATAAATATATTAGTGGTTATAACTAATTTCATAACTAATTTCAATACGGTTTAAAGTCTTAATAATGTTAATTAGTATATATATTTATTATATTATTTCAAGAATTTAATTAAAATATAAGTTAAAAAAATAATACAACAAAATGCTAAGTAAATAATTGATAACAATTTATCTCCATTAATCGATAAAAAAAATAATATTGACAATATCAAATCTCTATTAAATATATTTTAAGAATCTAAATAAGATAAAAATGACTAATTATTCATAATATTAGAATTTATTTCACTTAAAAAGATAATAGTGAATACTAAATTATATAAAGGTTTATACAAAAATGATAAATAGTTTATCTTAATATATATTTATATATTATTTTATAAAAGACATAATTTAAATATAAATTTTGATTAAAATGATAAAATGTTTATCTTCAATTAAAATGAATATAATATATATATATATATATATTATATAAAATTTAGATATAATATTTGTAAATGTGATTAAATTATTTACCATTAATTGTGATAATTTCATTAACTAATCTTAAATAAAAAAATATTTAAAATCTTTATATAATTGTGATTCACATAACAAATTAATTTGTATAAGACATTTGTTATATAAATACAACTTATAAACTAGATTTTTTTAATTATTTTAAATTTTATTTTATAAAATAGTTAGTGATGAATTATTCTATTAAATTATTGAAATATTAAATTATTGAAAGAAAAAAATATTAATAAAATATAATATTAGTTTTAGTATTATTTATAAACTAAATATATATAAAATTATGAAACTAAATTTAATTTAAATTTAACCGATATAATAGGTTAATAATTTAATTTATAATAATATATAATTATTGACTCAGTCACTTCTTTAAACTTATATTTTAATTAAATTTCTAAGATAATGCACCAAAATAATCTTGTTTAGCTTTTTAAAATTAAATTAATATTTAATTTTTAACTTACTTTTATAAAAAAAAAATTATATATACATTGTTACCTTCTTTTTTTCAACTCTTTCATTTTTTTTTTTTCACGCTATTTCATTTTTTTCAACTTCAAATCATTTTTACCTTATTTCATTTTTTCAACTTCAAATCATTCTCTTTCATCGTCCTATATAATATATATATATATATATATATTATTATTATATATAATATATATATATATATTTTCAATATTTCATTTTAATTAATAAATATACTAGTATATATATATATTACATTATTTTATGAATATAATTAGAATATATGTTTAAAAAATAATACAACAAAAATTTAAATAAATATTTGATAACAATTTATCTCCATTAATTAATAAAAAAAAAATAGTCTTGACAATATCAAATCTTCATTAAACATATTTTAATAATGTAAATAAAAAAAACTAGTTTTCTATATTTTTAAAATTTATTTGACTTAAAAAATATAATTTAAAAAATATAATAGTGCATACCAAATATAAAGGTTAAAAAATAATAAATATTTTATCTTAATATATATATATATATATTATTTTATAAAAGTAATTAGTGATAAATTAGTTTATTATTTAATTAGTCATTAATTATGAGAGAGAAAAATATTAATAAGATTTAATATTATTTTTAAAATTATTTATAAACTAAATCAAGTGCATACGATATAAAACTATATATAAATATGAAGTCTCAATATAATATCTTATTATTTCCTTTTTTTCATTGTTAATTCAGGTAGGTAAGGTATGTTTATTGAACTAACGTTTGATAAAATAATATTTTACAAGTATATATAGTTTAATTAATTTATCTAATATTCTTTTTTAAAACTTATCTCAATCAATTTTTAAAATAATTAAAATTAAAATTTATTAATATTTTTTTTATATTTATAATAATATAAGACTTTTAAATGTGGATTTATATATCGCAGTTAAACGTAAAACTTTTAACTGAGGTATAAAAAATTAAAAACCAACTACGGTATAAAAAACCGCAGTTAAAGATAAGACTTTTAACTACGATTTTTATATACCACAGTTAAATATAAGACTTTTAAAGGCGGTTTTATATACCGTAGTGAAATGTAAGACTTTTGAAGGCGGTTTTATATACCACAGTTAAAAATAAGGTATTAACTACGGTTTTAAATACCGCCGTAAAATTTCGCTGTTAAAAACACATTTTTTACTAGTGCTTATTCAATGTATGATAAGTATAACAAAAGAAATTTGTAAACGAATTATGTGACAATTTCTTGATTAGAAAATCATTGATTTAAATCATACAAATGTGTGTGATTTAAAAAGGACACCAGCACAAATGTGGGGGCAAATATTTTTATTGATTATAACAAAAAAATAACTGTGTATATTATGATAAATAAAAATATAATTTATTGTTAGAGAAATATGTTCTCTATAAAAAAATAAAGTTGCGCAACTTTACAAAAAGAAATAAAATAACAAGAAATTGTCTTGTTTATATTTGCTGAGTTGGTGCTCAAATCGATATTTACAATTTGAGGATTTTAAAATCAAGAAACGTGTCATATTTTGACATTACTTTCATAAAAATTTTGAAAAATCAATGTCTTCAAAAGGATTTTATGAAATAAATGAAAATGAAAGTTTATAAAGTCTTGATATGACTTATAACAAATTTTATAATAATGATATGAAAATTTGATCTTACTTTTATTAAAAAGTGGATGTGACAATTATATATATCATGAAGACAATGAAAATTATTTCATTACGTGTCTTTTGTACGATATTTTTATCGTTGAAAATTACGATAAAAATGATTAAATTCATTAAGGATATGAATTGCACTACACGAAATATCATGTTGTTATCAAATGATATATTGATATTATTAAATGAAAGACTTTACGTCTAAAAGTAAATATGTTTACACTTAGAAGTGCAATCTACGTATGAAAATCTTCTAAGAAACTTATGATGGATATATTAAACGTTATAATCTATATTTTTTACTTATGTCGAAAAATAAAATATTTTTATGTAAAATATATAATCGTTTACACGAAGGCAAAATAGTTCAAAGATATTTTGTCTACTAGTTATCCAAGTAAACAATATTTTCATAAAAAAAATTAAATGATAAGAATGTACGAATGACTATGCTTCTTATTAGAAGATGTTCCAAGGTTAACTAAGAATGTACCAACAGAAATTTCTAATTATTGTGATAATAATTTGAAATTAGACAAGCTTAGAATCAATGAAGTCTAGACATACATGTCTTAGACATAATGTCATTAGACTATACTCTCTAATAGAGTTATCAAATTTGACTATGTAAGTCAAAGATAACATTGTGGATCCACTAATCAGATTATTTAATAGAGATATAGTTTGAAGTCTTTTGAGACATTAGCCTACTATAAGTTGGTATGAAGGAAAACCCAACCTATGCAGACTGAAGATCCCAAGAACTAGGTTCAATGGGACAACCTAATTGTACTGACTTGGAAAGTTATTATTGATGATTAATCCTATAACGAAACAATATATTTTGACGAGGATAAACATATCGATTTTAATGATTCTTTGTGAGAAAAGAGATCACCTAGGTGAGGGAGGAGTGGGGCCGCTTCGAAATAATTTTAAGGCTCAATTCTAGACCCTCTCACGGAACCAGACGCGTGTTCCATGACAAAAATGGACACAACCATGAGAGTTTGACATGTATCACGGATAATTCTATGTGAAAGTGTGTAATCGTTTACACAAATGGCAGAATAGTTCAAGGACATCGAGTCTACTAATCGGCTAGTAAAATTATATACTTTCATAAAGGAATGTTCAAAGGATTACACCTACCTATCCTATGTACAATTTAACTGTTGAACCTTTCACCGGGTTAATCTTTCAATTTCCATTAATGTGGAGGATTGTTGGAATTAAGCTAATTCCATTAATGAATGGAAATAAGATTATGAATAAATAAAATTAAATAAAATTCACACATATTCAAACGTGAATTAACGGTGAATTTAATCCAAATTATAATTAAATATTAATTAAATAATTAATATTTAATGCCTAATTAGAAAATTAAAGTATAATGTTACGATAAACATTTAACTTTAATTGGCCTATTAATTGGCTAAAGTTTAGACTTTTCAATTAACTAGCATTGAATGTCTAACATTATATTTCAACAAATTAACGTATAGGCAGCAACGATGTTAATTAGTTACAGACTAATTGACAAATTAATAAGCAATATTCATTGCTAATAAATGTTTTGGATGGTTTTATTTGAAGGTTTAATTCTCAACAATATATACTCATTCATTATTAATTTCACATCACCACATCATCTTATATTTTCTCACTCTAGAATTCCAAAAGTATTCTTCTTGTTTTGTGAGTGTTCTTCGAGTTCTTTGCTCGATATTTCCGTTGAAACCCGGTGATAGTTCAGGTACGCTGATCAAGTTCGACGAGTAGTGATTTTAGTGCAGAATCACTACTGGATTTATTGTATCATGGGAGACAGTCATCTATGATAAGCTCTAGCACAAACGGGAGACGATGGAACTGTTTTAAGGAAAATGTGTATAACACGTGTCTCGAATCAACATCTCAATCGGTGATTTCGTTCTTCATATATTTTATTTATTTCATTTATTTGTACATGATTTTATATATATTTTTATAATTTATTTCAAGACAATATTTCTAACAGATAATTTCACGAAGGAAGTGAAATTGTCAGAATATGCATGGAACAGGTACATATCAACTTTGAACACACCAAGAACGTTTTATAAAACTCTTTGACCCCGAATTTGGAATATCCTACTTTCACGTAATTCACACTATTATAAATAAAAATAGGGATTTATTAGATTTCTTATAGATGTTTTTCATTCTTATATTGTCAACCGCTTGAACTTGATAGTGAATATTTTCTCGTCAAAGTATACAATTCATTCAATTGGAATTCATTGGGTTCTTCGATGACTACTATGGATATTCAAATCTAAGTGAAGATGGACACAAACAGTTTAGTAAGTAAAGACAAAAAGAAGAAGGAGGCAGATAGTTATTTTAATAGTAATGAATAGTATCACCGAAAGCTAAAGAAAGACTTTCGATAATGATTTAAAATTATCACCGAGAGCATTGGGCTCTCGGTAATAATATTATCTCCAAGGGTTACAAATGCTCTCAATGATACTAGTTTTTCCTTCACCGACAGTTGAATTACCGACACTTTCCGAGAGCATTAGTCGCACTCGATGAAAATTGTTTTACTAGTGATCTTTGACAAATCAACCAATTTTTTCACAAGTGTGAATTCGCCTCCACGTTCAAATGAGTGAGTTTCCATCAAAGATAATTTCATTCCAAACAAATTCCACATCATTTTGAACTCTTAAAAAAGCTCTTGCGCTCTTCATTCAAATATGATAAATAATGTTTGCAAATAAACACTTAAGACATTTGAACTAAAGTCATTGTCATTTCCTTGATATCAGTCAATTTTTTTGGGAAGCTAAGCAGACTCATTGATGTGGAGAACTTACCCAAAACAATAAAGTAAATGTGCAGTCCTTAAAGATCAATGGTCTCCTCATTTCCCATATAGAGATCCGAAATATTCATATACTTCTTAATTTCTTCATGAATTTTTTATAACTATTCTAAACTTACTTTTATAATATATATATATATGAAATTATTATTTATTTTAATTAGAATGAAGCTTCAAACCATATAAGAAACAATTTTGTTAAAATGATAAAATTCATTCTATTGATTTTTGTTTGCATGTGAAGATCACACAAAATATAATTAAATCTTTTAAAGGACAAAAATTTAGTATAAACTATGTCATACAATCTATCATAATCACATCTTAAAATATCAATGTGGTTTGTGATCACACAAAAAAAATTACTATTTCTATTATAAAAATAAATACTTTTTAGTGTTGAATGATATTTTCTTAAAAATATAATATAAACTAGAAACTCAGATATATTGGGCCATTAGAGTTTTACCATTAGTCCATGTTAATTGGGCTATCAATCTAAACTATATTGGGCCTAGAAATCTAATAACTGAAGGTCATCTCTCTCTACCTCCATTTCCGCCATTTTCGCAGGATCAGCAGTTTCTTCTCTTCTCTTTGCAAAGATTTGTTTTACAGACCTTCGAACTTGTGAGATATGGCGGAAGACGCAAGCAGAAACGTATGTCTATTTCTTTATCTTAATAAATCTTATATTATTATATATTGACTGACTTGCTTGCACAAATCATATGAATCTGATGAGTTGAGAACATGTTTAATTCTACACTAGGCCTTTCTCGATATTCAAAGTCGGATGATTGAGGTTACAGGCAAGCTGAAGCAGGTACAGATCTATTATCCACTTACAACTCTTCTTTTATCATTCGGTTCTAGTTCAATAGATTTCTCTTCAAACTTAGTAATTATTTCACTTCAAGAGATTTGATTCATGATTTGATTATTATTTTACATATGATATTGTCATTATTCATTCAATTCAATTCAATCCAATTCGGAAGACTTGCGTACTCTCTTTTTTGCCTTGTATTAGATTTAGGTATGACTGACTGACCTAGATTTTGAGATTGTGAAGAGAATTGAGAACTAGTGGTGGAAGATAGAATCCTAGATAATAAGGAGAATACAATTGGGATGATTGATAGATAAAAACACTACAAGAGTTTTCAAATAATTCATTTTGTAACTACAACGTATCTATTTATAACCGCCACTAATAGTCACTAACCGATACTCCAATCACCATAGAGCATTAACCCTAATCTTTTTCTCTCGTAACACGTATCTTTTATGGAGAACTCACACTTTTTTTCGATCGTACCCTTAATTGTTTGTCCATTCTCTACAAACACTATCGCGAAACAACCATTAATTTATAATGCAAAGAGGTGCACAACTTTAGACGAGACAACAAATTCGACTTAAAAAATTGAATCCGACTAAAGTGTCAAGACAACAATTCCTATTTAAAGGTGTTTGTTCTTTCTTTTAAGAGGCAACATTTATCACTTCTCTTGGCCCTAAAAGAATAAAGAGGAAATAGGCCATCAGATGCCAACATCAATGTTGGGAAGATGCAACAAATTCCGACTTTGAAGTCTGCTATTCTCCTCACATTCAAAATCTCGATTAGGTCAACCCTGTTCGCAACTGATATAGAAATAATTATCTTGGACAAGTATTATTAGTTTTAGCTCAGTTTTGAAGTGATTTGATTCCTAGATGGATTAGTATTTACATTTATATTGGCACATTCAATTGTCATTATTATTTTAATTCAATCGATTAATGCAAGATTTGCCTATGCCAATGCTGGCTGTAGCCACTGACATAGGATTTTTCATATTTTTCCAATCTTGATCATTATATTAGCAATTCATTGTGATGAAGTTCTAATTCGCTGGTTGTTAAAGTACAAAGTGACACGGCGTCACCCTAGTGTCATGTGAGCGTCGTGTCATGTTCCAAGCCTTGCCTTGTCAATGCGTACTCACAAAATGCAGATATTGATAATTGAATGCTATATAGAAATAACGTGTTTATCCTTATCAACTGCATTTTGAAACGCAGGTCCAAATCCAGACACGAAACAAAGAAAGTGAAAAGAAGCGTGCTTATTTAACCTTGGAGGAGTTGCGACCATTACCAGAGGATACAAATACATACAAATCAGTAGGTACTGAGAAAAAATTATTTGAGCTGGCAGAAGACTGACTAATATTTTAGAATTGTTCAAGGCCTTGTTCGGTTTGGAATATTTGAATAATCCTTAAATAACCCACAATCTTTTCACTTATCTCCTCATCAATCAATCAAATTACCTAATACCCTCTATTATTTTTTTCTAAAAAAAGTATTTTTCATTATGTATTAATACTCTCTTTTAAGTCTTTTCACCAAATAATCCAACTTTTCATAATCCCAATCCGAACAAGGCTATGTTTTTCCCACCACTCGTCTAAATCTAATCCCTAATTATCACTTTTTTGCAGGAAGAACGTGAGTTCCTATTCTACTCGTGTGTTGTATACTCTCATTAAAGATGTGTATATTAAATTTGGCTGTATAATTTACTGTCTTGTGTTGTGATCCACTGGCAATAAACATTTTTTCAGATTCGTCTTAGATCCTAAGTCAGTGCTGATTGAGGAACAAGAGAAAAAGCTCAAGGACAGTGAAACGGCACTTGCATCACTTCAGGTATGGCATTTTTGCTTCCATTTTGAGAAGATCTAGATATACGATGATCTAGTAGATTGCTGCTGGCTTTGTTGATTTATTAGTCGTTTTTGGATGATGATGATGGTGGTGATCTTGACGATGGTTTATTGTTTGAATTGTAAATGCATCGCAGTCTTCGAAGGAGTATTTGGAAAAACAGATAAAGGAAGTGGAGAGCAACATGAGGGAGCTTTTGCAGCAAGATCCTGGTCTTGCTCAACAGATAATGTCCATGTCAGTTTAGTAGTAAGTAAATAAAGGGAGTAATAATAATAATACTCTTATAGACTGTTTTCTTTCCTTTTTTTTTATTCAACATTATTATTATTATTGTTGTTTAAACCTCCCCTCATAACTTCTTGATGTACTTAGTTTCTTTAATGGATTTAGTTTTTCTTCTTTCTTAAAAAATTATGATTCATAATGATTTTTAGTAAATAATTTTTTTAAAATTAATAATATTTAAAAAGATATTAATATATAACTATATATTTTTAATAAAAAATATTTTAATATTTTGATTAATGATTTGGTTAATTGTGTTTTTTATATTGAAATTATTTGAAAGATATAATATTAACCTTGTTTGGAAACTCTTATATACATTTTTTTTTTGGGAAACAGTTAGACTATTACATTAAAATTATGGAGATGGGAGGGTTAGAAATTAAAGTTAGACAAACTCTAACTATGATTTAAAGATAACAATTAAAAAAATTTTAAAAAAAAATAACATTCTTTAAAAAAAATAATAATAAAATAAAATAAACAGAAAAGACTATATTAAAATTTAAGCCTAGTAATTTCTTATGCCATCTGTTTTCGTTGAGAGATATTCTTCTTCTTTCCTCTAAATGGGACAATGGATTAAATATTTAGTCTGCAAACACACTTAACCATTTAATTAAGCGCAGAACTTGCTGCTTGACGGGTTCGAACTCAAGAATTTAAGATTGGTATCCATCTCGATTGGTATCCATCTCTTTTTATGATTGGTATCCATCTTTTTTTTATTGTTAATTAGAAGATGAGTTTAGTTTGAATTATTTTTAAAAAATTATTTTTGTTTTAAATATTTTATTAAAAAAATATATTATTTTGTTTTTAGATAGCGCAGTAAATAGAATAAGTGACTTTTTAACCGTGCTTAATTTTAAAACTTATTTAAAGTATAAATTAATATATTAAAACTCTTAGAAAATAATGTAAGTTTATAATGTCATAATAGTTTGTTATTAAACATGATATCTAATTACTAATTATGCTGTGAGATTAATAAATCGCTCACTTATTTATTTTATTATTAGATTAATTGTTGCAATTTCTAAAAAAAAAAATAGAAAATAATGATAAAGGTTGTGTTTAAGAAATGAAGGGCTCGTTTGATATTTAGGTTTTTCTTGGTTTTTTCTTAAAAATATAAAATTTCTAAAAATTAATTTTTTTAGTTAAAAGTGAAAAATATTTTTAAATTTTTAAAAATAAATTAATTTTATATAATTAAATAAAAGATATTTTTAATATTTAAATAAATAAATAAATAGAAAAAGATGATATATGAAAGGATGGTTGGATTTTGAAAAAAAAAAAAAAGTAAAAAATAAATGAGCCCTAAATAAAAACAAGGTCTTGTTTTTTTTTTTTTTTTTTTTTAAAAAACCTAAATTAAATTAAATTTTTAATTAATCACTTTTCAATAATTAAGTCACTTATTTTATTAATTAAAATACTAAAATATTTTATATTTCAAATTTTTATTTTTTATTTTATTTATATATATTAATATATTTTAAGTCTTTTTATCAAAAATTAGATGGTAGACTTGATAGTTGTGTGATGATTCACCTTCCAACTATTAGGGAATGAGAAGCCTTCATACATAAATCAATTAAAACAAAAAAAAAGCTGTAATTCTTTTTCATCAATTTATTTTTTTAAATAGAAAATGTATTGAAGAAAAAAATCAGTAAATTCTGATTTTTAAATAAAGTCTTGCTAAATTTTATTTATTTGAAGGAGTTATGTTTACTGTCATATGTGTAAACTGGACTCCAATAGAAATTTATTGATAAAACACTGGTTTTATTTGAAGAGGTTTTTGAAAAAAATTAGAGAGAAAAAAAATAATGTTTAGTGATTTTGAAAATGTTAGGATTATTTTTGATAAAAAAACTTAAAGAATATTGATATATAATAAAATAAAAAATAGTAATTTAAAAATATAGGGTATTTTAATATTTTTGTTAATGAAATGAGTGATATGATTGTTAAGGAGTGATCGATTGAAAAACTAATTTTGAATAAATTTTTTAAAAAATTCAAAAAGAACTAGCCTTATGAATTTAATATTTTATTAAATCCATTTACCTTAGAGTTAATATTCACTACTATTGTATTTATTTAAAAAATTAAATTATTTTTTATTGTATTTTCTTAAAATATTGATAATATTTTTAATTTTATTTTTAACCGTTTTAAGTTTGTGGGCGGTTCAACCAATAATCCAACTCAAATATCCATTACTTTCACATATATATATCCAAATTAACCACAACTCTCAATTGAGACACTTTGAAAATTAAGCATCATTATATATTTAGTTAAAAAGTTGAACTTATATTATTAAGAATGTTTTGTGTTCATCAAATTTAGTGTTAAATTTAAAATATAAAATCTTATTAGTCTAGTTGGTTAAATAGTTGTAAGTTCGAAATATACATATATCATTTTTAATTGTATTTTTAACCGTTTTAAATTTATGAACGAATTAATCCAAAATTCGTCTAAAATATTTATTCATTCTCATATATATATATATATATATATATAAATTAACTTCAGCTTTCGACCCGACAATACAGACACTTTAAAAATTAAATTAAGCATCATATTATTATTAATATTTAAAATTTTCATATCTTTCTAATTTAATAAAAATCATAAAAAACATGTCTAGGATTTATGAATCTAATTTTTTTTTTTTTTTTTCTCCACTTTCTTTGTGCTTGTTATCTCCTAGTCTATATTCTTCTTCTTCTTTTTTGTCAGTCTTATCTTCTTTCACACACTTTCCTCATATTCTCCCTCTTTCTTTAAGTCTAGTTTGAAATAGATTATTTTTCAACTTCATTTTATTCATCACCTCACTAATTTAATACTTACATTCAACATAATTAACTTTTATACTTATAAAACCTCAAATAATTAAAATTTTAAGTTTTTTTATTTACTTATTACTTCAAATTCTAACCATTAATTTAAATTTTATGTAACCAACTATTCAATTTTTTTTTTTAGAAATTAAAAAAAGGGACACGTATTTAATTAGCTTCTAGAAATTGTCCCCACCTTTGAATGAAAATGAGCAATTCAATCCAACGGCTTATAGTTCAGCTCTAGTAAACTTTAAAGTTGAATCTCACGGTTAAAAAGTTGTCCACGTGGAAGACGGTGATCGTTTACAATACGACTGACTGTACCCAAGTATTTCCCCACTGTAAAAGAGAAACAGGTACGAAGACCAGCTGCTCATTCATTCATATTTTCTTCTCTACTCTCTCTCTCTCTCTATAACTTCTCTCGCCGGCGCCGGTGCCGGTGTTTGTTTTGAGTTCGCCGGAGGAAATCATTTACCTCATACTATTCCGGTCTGTACTATCGTTTGTTCAATCGCCGTGTACGGATGAATCCTACAGCAGTCTAGACATCTCCGATTCAAGTACTGACAGGTAACTTTTAGAAATCTGTCAATTCATGACTTGGATCACAAATTCTTTCCTATTTTTAGGTTTGTTAAGATCTGATAGGTGTTATTCTATCAGTTATTTCCGTCTTGTTCATAGATTAATGATTTGGAATCAATTTGTGTGAATATAGCTTTAACTAGGAAATGATAGATTTCTCTTTTACAATATGATTCTTCTTTGATTGTGAAGAAGTTCCTTAAACATTTGCAATAATGTTAGTACTATTAGTTTTAGAATATTCGTTTTATGCGATTAGAATATTCGTTCTATTCTTCTTTTGTGAAATTGAAATTAAACGAACCTTGACTTTCTGTAAATCGGAAGATGTGTGGATTGCTCTATTGTTTGATGCATAAATCTCAGTTTTGTGCATCTGATGTTCATTAGGTTATTTGAAATTGTTGAGTTGCGTCTGATATGATCTGAGATGATTCTGTTGTAGGATTTCCATATATGATCTGAGAATCGAAATTCTTAATGCTAAGGAAATATTGAAGGTTTAAAGATTACACAGATAGTTAAGAGACAATGTTGGCAGGTCCAAACCTTTCTGGAATGATAGATTTGAACAATAACCATGATACTTACGGAATTCCTCAAAGCTTTTACCATAAACTTGGAATTGGTGAGGGATCAAACATGTCCATAGACAGTTTCGGGAGTTTGCAGTTGAGTGATAGTGGTGGCTCTGTTGCGATGTCACTTGACAGCAGCATTGCATCGAATGGTTCCAATGCTCGAATGCTAGACCACCAAGGATTGAAGCGTGTTAAGAATTACACCTCCAATCAAAGTGTTAACAGGGGTAAAGTATCACACGGTTTGAGTGACGATGCACTAGCCCAAGCTTTATTGGATCCTCGTTTCCAAACGGAAGGGCTTGAGAATTTCGAGGAATGGACAATTGATTTGAGGAAGTTGAACATGGGGCCAGCTTTTGCGCAAGGAGCTTTTGGGAAATTGTATAAAGGGAGTTATGATGGGGAAGATGTTGCTATTAAGCTTTTGGAGAAGCCGGAGAATAATTTAGAGAAGGCGCAGTTGATGGAACAACAGTTTCAGCAAGAGGTGATGATGCTGGCCACTTTAAAGCACCCGAACATTGTTAGATTTATTGGTGCTTGTCGTAAGCCTATGGTATGGTGTATTATTACTGAATATGCGAAAGGGGGTTCGGTTAGACAGTTTTTGATGAAACGACAGAATAGATCTGTGCCATTGAAATTGGCGGTTAAGCAGGCTTTGGATGTTGCTAGAGGAATGGCTTATGTTCATGGACTTGGATTGATTCATAGAGATTTGAAATCTGACAATCTTTTGATTTCTGCTGATAAGTCTATTAAGATTGCAGATTTTGGTGTTGCTAGAATTGAGGTGCAATCTGAAGGGATGACGCCTGAAACCGGAACATATCGCTGGATGGCCCCGTAAGACTCCTCTGGTTTATTATTTGTCTATTCAGTTATGTTTTTATCGATCATATAATCGATTATTCTGTAAATGTAATTGCAGAGAGATGATTCAGCACAGGCCCTACACTCAGAAAGTAGACATCTACAGTTTCGGAATTGTTCTATGGGAACTAATAACCGGAATGCTACCATTCCAGAACATGACCGCAGTTCAAGCAGCATTTGCAGTCGTAAACAAAGGAGTACGCCCCACAATTCCAAACGAGTGCCTTCCAGTCCTAACCGACATCATGACACGTTGTTGGGATGCCAATTCCGATGCCAGACCACCCTTTACAGAGGTAGTCACAATGCTTGAAAATGCTCAAACCGAAATTTTAACAACTGTTCGCAAAGCCCGTTTCAGATGCTGCATCAGCCAACCCATGACTTTCGATTGAAGAAACATTTATAACTGTATTTGTTTGTGTTTAAAAGCCTTGTTTATTTAAACAACTTATGATTCCCTATTTGATGTGTAATTACAAATGCTATCTTTTATATCTCACACGTCTTTTGTTTATTTAGCCCACATCTTAATATTATAGAAAATAAAAGATTTAATAAAATTGTCTACGTTGTTTGTCCAAAGAAGAAAAAAAAAATAGTCTCGAAACGGAAATGCAGATGAGATTACAACATGAAAATTTAGGCGTCTTTCTCCGAACTAAAAGGATAATAAACAGAAAAGAAAAAACTCCGGCAAGACTTCATCTTCCAACACCACCACCCGATAGCTCTACCCTTGTCGGTATATGAAATAAGTTACAGTTTGATTGATTGATCTATGTGAGATATAAGTCAGCTTCTCGAAAAGGGTTTGAAATGTTGAAGCAGCTCACTCTATCCATGTTCTTCAGTCTTGCTACCTTTCATTTAGTTTGCTTTTGCACTACTTTGCTACTGCTACTACTGTCTCCCAGCTGCACAGCTTCGGCAAACTTCTCGGGCAATTGACTAATAATAAAGCTATCGGGAGATATACTAGTCGCGTTTTTGGATGAAGATTGCTGTTGTTGTTGTTGTTGCTGTTGTCTAGCCTTCCTTTCCAATAACATTTTCTCCCTTTCATTGTAGAAGTTAAAATCATCCAAGATTGATGTCTCTAAATTGTAATCCTTGAATATTTTCAACATTTCAATACCCTGCTCTACCTTTACCTGCAAAGAAACAAACAAGATACTTTTAGTTATAGTAAAAGACAGAGAGGAGCTAAAGGCATATGATTTGCAGCGCCACCACCTCTTGAGAGTCTCGGCTATGAGTAACCGGCTTGTTCTCGTTAGTCTCGACAAGTATGTGTCTGAACCGACCATTTGGAACATCCTTCAAAATGTGCCATTTGACAGGGAACTGACCGCTCCATCTATCCTGCTGCCAGTATTCAGCGTTGTTTTCAAAATCTACTGGCCCGATCATCTCGGCCACACCACAGAACTGTCCACTTGCATTAACCTACCAGAAAGTTTTCTTTCTATTAATTAAATTAAATTGAATTAAAACAATTCTCTGTAGAGGTTAGGTTAGTTTAAACCACGTACCGAAAAGAAGAGGAAAACTGGGCAGGGTTCTTTTTGCTCTTTAGCTTCAAAGTAAGCAGCATCCAGTTTTCTATTTCCGAGGGGTGTGCTGGACCAGACATTGTATTTGACACTCTTGTGAACATTGTCTTCGCTAAACGATTTGATGATGAAGAACTTGGCGTTCTTGTATTCAGTAGTGAAATCGGCGAGATTGAATGAGTTGTCACCACCTGTTCCGGAGACAGATTCACTGATTTTAGGAGTGGCGGCAGATCCACTCTCCTCGGTGGCATTCTTGCCTTTCAGATTTGATGCCCTTGGGCCACGGTTACGCTCACCCGACATCATAACATGTGCATCTGCTGGCATAAATGTTGTTTCGCGGTTCCTTTCTTGTTTCACACTTTTGTCTGGAGTGTACCGACCCCTTCTATCAATAGGGCCAACATTGTAGCCCGAGCTCTGATAAGAACCACCACTAGATGGGTATTTCCTAGTCGAAGAATTCCCCGACATCCCTAATCCATTATATGGTCTTTGTTCTTGATGATACTGGAACAGAAAGACAAATAAATAAAAGTTAAATCTATACCAGAAAAGAGTTCGGGCCAGGATTGAAAAAAAAGAAGATAGACAGACATAGATAGAACAAAACCTGTCCAAAGTTGTGATCGTATGGCCCTAGTATCCCATAGGGTTGTGGGTAAACTGCTGATGGTGATGTCAGTGAAGTGATATAACCGGAAGCGTCAGAAGAGTTTGATCGATTTGACTGGTCTCCAGGAAGGCCTACACCACCTAAAGCTCCATAATGTAAGAAGTAACCAGGACCTGGACCGTAAAGCATCTCACCGAAAATCTCCTGGCCACTATTATTTCCAGTTGTCATAAGCTCGGGTTGTGAAACTGAAGGTAGGGCAGGAGACAACGGAGGGAGACCAGGAGAAACTGGTGGCAGAAAATAAGATGGAGAAACTGGCACTTGATGAGGAGAAAATAGCTGCCCATCAAACATTATAGGAGACATAGGATTAGCCATAGGTGAAAATTGGCCATAAGCTGCTACCTGGGAATCAAGGCCATAACCAGATTGATAGAGCATTGATGGGTTATCATTGAACATGGCCTAAATAAACATCAAAACAAACAGATGAGAGGAATGATCAGTTTTCACTTTTGAAATCAAGGTTGTATTTTAAGGGGAATTACACTCACCGGAGGTACAACTTGCAAACCATTGGCCCCGACGTATTGGTATTCATTCCAATTACTTGTGTTGTTTTCATAACCTAAAGAGGCAAGAACCCAAAACATTCAAAATCATACCCAGAAAAAGTAATACAACGCGAACCTGCTTGCCATGAGAATGGAACAGTTTTATCCGCAAAGTTTGGCACTTCAATCATGCACCCAACAAACAGCCATATGAATGCAATTGTATAATTATTAGTTACTCACTACAGTTGGTTTCCAAGCCATATGCATGAAGGATGACAATATCATACAAAATAACAAGACTGACCTCCATAGTAATAAGTCTGTTCCAAAGGATAAGGACTTGTGAAAGTTCCTGTTGTAGATGATTCCAGCTGACCTGCCTGATCTTTTACTGGTCCTATTTTCGGCGCTTCAGATGAAGTGTTTGCAGAAAGAGTCCTTTCATCTTTTGGAGGAACTGACTGATAGTAGATTACAGATGAAGTAACAATTGCACCAATTTTACCTATAAATACTATTAATTTTGAAAGAATAGGAAATTTAAGAGAGCCGAGATAGGTACCTGTTCTTTCAAGTTGGTTTCTGCAGGTTTGCGTCCTGCATACAATAGAAATCATCCATCAATATTGTAACCACAAAAACATGAAAGATACGGTTCTTCTAAGAGCTGTGACATAAGCTATTTGGAGAATAGAAGATGTCTAGCTATACGCTAATGGCACAAAATTGGAGGAACAGTGACATATATATATATACAAACAGTCAATGCAACCATATAGTTAGTAAATTAACAACCTAGAACTATATCAGTCTTTTGCTTGTCAGTATGAAAGATTTCACATTAAGGTATGAACCTAAAGCTGATAACAAATTCTGCACGAAATGAATACAGTCTACATTAATTTTCCAGCAAGCTAAGACAAAACTATAAATTGACGACGAAACCAAGAAAATCGATCGCCATTTTCAGGAAACCAATCCTAGAAAAGTCTGTAAGTTCATGGAAGAATCCAGACGGAGAAACTTCAACAGATTTTCAATCCTATAAAACCTAAAACCCTCCAACAAAACATAAGTAGTTTGGAGCACATTAGAATACGTATATCAACTAATACATTAATCAAAACCGAAAGAAAACCAGAAATTAGGAACTCAAAACTTCAACAACAATTCATCGATTTTCCATTAATTTTCCATTAATTTTCCAGCAAGCTAAGCGAATAATACTATTGAGAACAATATGACAGATCAATGACAAAACCAAATGTGACGACGAAACCAAGAAAATCGATCATCATTTTCAGAAAACCAATTCTAGAAAGTCTGTAAGTAAGTTAATGGAAGATTTTCAAACCTATAAAACCTAAAACACTACAACAAACTATACATAAGTAGTTTGAAAGCAGATTAGAACATGTATACCAACTGAGACATTAATCAAACAGAAAGAAAAGTTCAATAAGGATTGTTCAAGTCTGAACTAGGTGTCGAAATGAGAATTCCTCGATGAATCAAAGCAGAAAAAGCTCATTTGGTAAAAGTAGAATGGAGAAATCAATTGAGCTGAATTCCTAGTTCTAAAACATACCGATTATTGAGGCTGAGGCTGACGCTGACGTTGACGCCAAAGAGATTCGGTCTTGACCCTGCTTAGTAGCTCCTTCCATCGAATCTGGATCTCTTCTCTCTCTCTCTCTCTATAAAACGGATTGATGAGTGAAACGAACAAGGCGGAGAATTCAAACTGGCATTCAATTTCGAAGAGAGAACCAACCAATATAGGGTTTATGCAGAAGAAAATGAATGTTTTCTCTCTCCTCTTACTCACTCTCTCTCTCTCTATATATATATATATTATATATATTTATATGAATGAATGAATATATGAAGAGTTTTGACCATTGAGATTTGAGATTTCAAGGCGGTTTGATCCAATTTTAATTAAAATTAAAAATAATTAAATTGTTTTGGCAATCTTCAAAATGACAGCCTGTCCCCACTCACTTTAACGGAACGTGATCTAACAACACGTTGAATTTTAATCCGCGTTACTTTCACGCTTATTCAAAGACGGTAAATGAAATCTGTCTGTTATCTATCATACCTTTTTAATTACTTTTTTCTTTTGAATTTATATTATATCATACTTTAAACAAAAAAAATATATATATAAAGAGTTTGTCATGGAATTTGTGTGTGATTTTTTTATTATAGAAAATAAATTAATTATTTACCTTACATGTTTTAATATTTATAATTAAATTGCATTTAAACAAACTTTCTCTATCATTGATATTATATTTTATTTATAATCTTTAATATAATTAAATATCATTATTGCAATTAGATTGTTTTGGTATCTAAATTTTATTCATCATTATATTTCTAAAAAAATATAATTATTATATTTATCAGACATAAATTTATACCAGTATTTATATTTAATTCAATAAAAAAAAGTATAATTTAAATAATAATTTATAAGACAATTGAATATAACAAAACATCATATAACAAATAAAAAGTAGATTAGTTCAATTTTAAATGTAATTGTAGGCACAAAAGTCTTTTTTAGAAACTTAATATTTTTTTGTTTGGTCAAAAATTAAATAAATATATATTTGGTATAAAATCTTTAATAAAAGAGTTTTGATTATTTAAAATTTATTAAAAAATTACCTTTTAAAAAAAATATTCAAATCAATCACATATTTTATATTAAATAATATAAAAAATACTTTGTTAATTTGAAATAGCAAGATCATGAGATTTTTTTTTTTATTGTAGATCATTAATTAAATACAAATATTAAGTAAAGTTTATACGTGATATGCATTGACTTTTTTTCTTCAAATTTAAATATTTGTATTTTGATAATTTTAAAAAATAATTCTAATTTTTTAACGACATTGAAAATGCATGGACTACTTATAAGAGTTTTTTTTTTCATTCTCGTCGATATGTTTATTGTAAATTGTGTTGTGCTTGTGTATCACGTAATTTAATTTGATAGGTTCGTGTTATCGTAATCTAATGTGCTCACGTAAATATAATATATGAATGAGAATATTTAAAATAGCGAGTAATATACTCTTTTTCTTAATTATATTATATAATTATTATTAAAAATATACTAGACAAATTTAAAAACTCGAAGTTGAATCTGATTTTTGGTCAAATATTAATATTTTAAATTTATTTAAAAGTTATATTTTATTACAATACTAATTTATGTGAAGTAATAATCTGTAATATATTTTAATTATGTATATATTAATAAATTTAATAATATTTGTCACTTCTAAATTCACTCTTTCAAACCTATCAAATATTATATAGTGAAACTAAAATAATAAAATATCAATATATATAATTAAAAAATTTATTTATTTAAACTTTGGTTTCTTTTATTTTATAAGTTACACCAACATAATGATTCATTTGAAGAACTTACAGATGGCTCACTCAACTTAGTGAAGAAATAGTTAAAACCTTGGTTTTATAAACTTTGATGTATTGATAAGTATTTTTTTTAATCTATTCGATGTTTTTTTTAATTATATATTCATATTAAAAACGTTTTAAATTGGAATTAAATTATAGTAAATCGTGTTATTTTTTTAAATTAAAATAATAATTGATAGTAACTACCTTTAAACTAAATAAAATATATATATTATTAATTTTAATTAATTATAAAATTCTTAAATTTAAGGATTTGATGGGAAGTTAAATTATGATAAGTCTTCTTCATTCTTTCACTCATTGAAGTGGTTTTTTAAACATGAAGATTAATTGTATTCAATTCAACTACTAACCAAATGTAAACATTAAAATGTGCACTATTTAACATGAATTATAATTAAAATTATTAAATTGTAGTTTTAGTTTAGTTAATTTAGAGTAAGTGTATAAGATAATAAAGATCACTGAATAAACGCAAAAGAAAAACTATTTTCTTAAACTTGTTATCTTCTCATTCGTAATTATATTGCATCTCTCAATCCATTGACTCTTTTCATCCAATTTGGTTGTGTTTCTATTGTTTTTTTTTTTTATAAATTCATGTGTTAATTGTTCTAAAATTTGTTTTTAGAAAAATAGTATGGCTTGTCCTAATTAAAAACAAATACTAGTTGTTTATGTGAGTAAACTTGTAATGTGTCTCTTGTGTGTGAATGTGTGGATTAAAGAGACAAAAATTATAACAAATCTTGAATTAATAGTGTTATTGGATTTGTTAAAGATTTCAACAATATTTCTAGCCAATATATGAAAAATTAAGTTTGTTTTTGGGCATCAACTACCTTCAAATATTTTATGTCAAGTTACTTTGCATAAGTTATTGGATTTCAAAATCAAGGGATTTTTTTTTTGTTAGAATGGGATGTATAAATAACAATTATCTTATCACAATATTCTTTCTTTATATAATCAAGTAATTGAAGTTATCAATCAAAGTATCAAATTATATTTATTTTAATTTTTATCAAATTTAAATATTAAATCTAAAAAAAATACTATTTAATCAAATAAATTTGAAATAACCTTAATCAAACAATCCTTTTCTATGTAAATTCAATACATTTAAAATAAAAACAAGAGATCTTCATTTATAAATTTGTTAATTACTTAATTTGAACTTTTGTGTACTTTCTTTTTTGTTAAAGTGTAAAAAACAAAAATCACTTTAAATGTCTAATTTTTTTTATATAGTATTGTTTGAAAAATAATTGTTTTTATTTTGTTAATTTTAACTTAGTAAAATTTTAATTTATATAAGTCAATTATATATTTCATATTAAATATTAGAAAATCAGTTTGACATCTTATTTTGACGAATATTTTGATAGTGATAATAATCTTGACAATTATTATTTTTTTAAAATCCCATTAGTGTAGAAAATTAAGGTTTCTATAATAACAGGTACTAATATATTAGTAAGGGCGTTCGACGCTGTTATTAGCCGTCGTTACTTTTTTCTACTAGTGATATATATATGAACAATTGATTAATAATACACTAATATTTACTCTGTTTAATCTATCATATCAAAACAATTTTTTTAGAGTTATTGCTAGATTTACCAAGAGATTAACTTAAAGAGTGTAAAATAATTAACAGGGACACTCTTTTACAGAAAAATGTCTTTATTACAATTTGAAATTTGAATTAGTATATATTTTTTATTTTAAAAAATTATCACGATAAATAAGGTTGACAATTATAATTTGTCACTGTTTCGATTCAAATTGGCCCGTTTATGGCGTTTTTTAATTAATAACATTTGGTTGATAAGTGATGTATTGTGTCATTTGCAATGATTATTACATTCGAATATTAATAAAAATAACTAAATATATAATATTATAAATATATTTATTTATTTATTATATTATAAAAGTTTTAAGTTTATTTATTTTATAATAATATGATTTTTTAATACATTATCTTATTAGCAATCAAGATATGAATGAGAGTAAAATAATCTTTAAAACAAAATGGAGCAAAATCCTTCCTCAAATCTGATTTCTTAAACAATTTTTTTTCGCTTAAACTATCCACTATGGATGACAACGAGTATGCTTGGGTGGTGAATTATCCAATTCTGAACAATTTTCATTTTGCTACTCGATCCGAAAAATATCTATATATCTATTTTCATTTTGCAATTCAATGGGTACTTAACCCCCTAAGATACTTCAATACCCAATTAAATTCAATACCCAATTAAAGTGGAATTTATATATTTAGTATATTCTATAAATATAATAAATATTTAAAATATTTAAAATTTATATAATGAAAATATGATAACTTTATTATTACTAAAGTTAAAGAATAAATTATAAAATAAATAAATAATAAATACCTTTACCATTAATAATATCATTTTTTTAAATAAATAGAAGAATTACTTATCTACATAAGAATTTGATTGTTACTATAGTTTGAAAAAGGAAATATAGAATAAATGTTGAAAACAAATTAAGTAAAGAATGAGGAATGTAACGTTTGAAAATCTCTTTTTTCGAAAAAGCTCGAGATTTAAAAAAATTTCAACATCAATTTGTGTGTCGAAAAAAGATTTTTACAAAAGTATATTTTTGATATTTTAAAATTAATTATAATAATAACTAATTATTGTTCAAATGTAAATAATATTTTTAGATTTGAAGATAATAAAATTACAATTTGATTAAGAGAATATTTTTAAATTAATTAAAAATAATTAGTTTAAAAGGATTATTTATTTGAATAAATAGTTGCCAATTTTTTTAATTTAAAATTAACAAAATATTTGTATACGTATACAGACGTATATTTAATTAGAGATTATATTAAGCTCGATGTTTGTTAATACTCGAAAAAGAGTTTTCGTGTTATATCATTCGTACTAATTAAAGATGTCTTTAATCCATAAAATTTTGACTATTTGCTTGAAAATTTAGTTTATTACATTTATTTTAACAAATTATTTTTTAAGTTCTAAATATGTATGAGTTTTTCTTACATTTAAACTTAAAAAATATTATTTAAGTGTTGGTATCTATGATTGATGTCAAAAATTGTTGAGAAAAATATTTGAAAAATATCAGTTAAAGTGTTATAAATTAAAAATAAATTCAAACCGTTCTTAGTCAAAATATTATTTTATGAAAATATTCTAAAAATATTTTAAAATCATTGTTTATTTTTTTTTAAAATTTTATAAAAATAGTTTAGGGCTTCTAAATGTTTAAAAACAATTAAAAATTAAACCCCAAACAAACAAATCCTTAAGCGATGTCCAGGTCGTGTATGGTCAGACAAGAATATTAGCTTGAATAGAAAGTGAATCACTAATTCATACGGCGGAGATATACGTACCGACCCATCAGCCTTTGCACCATTCTTTACAAGATTCTAACCAGCAAATAGATTGGTTCCCGGCCTAAAGAGTCCGTTAATTGAAGGAAGAATTATAGGTTTAATTGATATTTCGCGCCCCTTACTTAAGAAGCTAAGCGCTTTCATCCTCTATTCTCATATTATCATTCTGTCTCTAAGCTTCCCCGGTTTAGTTGGTTTGGGGGATTAATTGATTCGATACCCTATTTCTTTTTTATTATCGGATACCAAGTCTTCCTCAGGGTCTGCCTGCCTTGAACTAGTATATCCCATTTGTCTCGGAAATTTGAATTGGTTTTGGCATTGGGTTAACAGACTTGGATACCCCGTCAATGTGAAGGTTGAAGTATGATCGTGTGCACTGCTCCTCTCCTCAGTCTGTTTAGTTGGTTTTCTTTATCGAAAACCAAGACAAACCGATTTCTTTGGTCGGATGCCAGGCGTTGACGGAACCACACTACACATTTACAAAGTTCTTTTTCTCGGTCGAAAACTAGGCTAAGGCGAGAATCCTCGGTTGGATGCCAGAATATCTCGATCGGATGTAAGGGATGACTGGTTTTCTCGGTCGATAACTAGGCCAAGGCAAAATCCTTGGTCGGACTTGGTGAGAATCCTCGGTCGGTTTCAGGATATCTCGGTCGGATGTAGGTCGATGACTGGTTTATTTTTTTTATTTTTTTTAAATTATAAAAGAAATATAAAAAAATATAAAAAAATAAAAATAAATAAATACCTTTATCATTAGTAATATCAAATTTTTTAAAAAATAAATAGAAAATTTACTTATCTGCATAATTTTATTGTTACTGTAGTTTGAAAAAATAAAATATAGAATAAAGGTTGAAAACAAATTAAAGTAAAGAATGAAGTTTGTAACGTCCGAAAATCTCTTATTTCAGAAAAGCTCGAGATTTAAAAAAATTTAACATCGATTTATTTATGTGTCGAAAAATCTTTAAAAAGATTTATACAAAAGTATATTTTTGATGTTTTAAAATTAATTATAATAATAACTAATTATTGATCGAATGTAAATAATCTTTTTAGATTTGAAGATAATAAAATTACAATAAATTTGATTAAGAGAATATTTTAAAATTAATTAAAAATAATTAGTTTAAAATGATTATTTATTTGAATGAATAGTTGCCAATTTTTTTAATCTAAAATTAATAAAAATATTTGTATGCGTATATTTAATTAGAGATTATATTAAGTTCGATATTGGTTAACACTCGGGGAAAGTTTTTGTGCTATATCCTTCGTACTCATTATAGAACGGTCTTTAATCTATAAAATTTTGACTATTTGTATGAAAATTTGGTTTATTACGTTTTATTTAGACAATTATTTTTTAAGTTCTAGACATGTATGATTTTTCTTGCATTAAAACTTAAAAAATAATATTTAAATGTTGGTATTTGTGATTGATATCGAAAATTGTTGAGAAAAGTATCTGAAAAATATCAGTTAAAGTGTTAAAAAATAAAAATAAATTCAAACACTCCTTAGTCTAAATATTATTTTATAACAATATTCTAAAAATATTTTGAAATCGTTTTTTATTTTTTAAAAATTGGTTAAAAATAGTTTAGGGCTTATAATTGTTTAAAAACAATTAGAAATTAAACCCCAAATAAACAAATTAGGCAGATGTCCGGGTCGGACGCACGGGTTTGAATCGGTTTTGGCATTGAGTTAACGGGCTTGGATACTCGGTCAATGCGAAGTACGGTCGTGTGTTGCTCCTTAGTCGCAAACCGTGTCAAGTTGGTTTTCTCAGTCGAAAACCAAGCCAAACTGATTTCTTTGGTCGGATGCTAGGCGTTGGCGGAACCACACTACACATTTACAAAGTTCTTTTCTTGGTCGAAAACCAAGTTAAGGCGAGAATCCTCGGTCGGGTGTCATAATATCTCGATTGGGTGTAAGGGATGACTGGTTTTCTCGGTTGATAATTAGGCCAAGGCAAAATCCTTGGTCGAACTTGGCGAGAATCCTCAGTCGGGTGCCAGAATATCTCGGTCGGGGTCGGGTGTTGGGGATGACTGGTTTTCTCGGTCAATAACTAGGCTAAGGTAAAATCCTCGGTCGAACGTCAAGAACACCAATGGTAGGATTTGAGATTTTGATTGTATATTGGTAATGGTAATTGTTATCATATATTAGATAAATTTGAGTAACTATGGTTGAGTTTGAATATTTTAAATGGTGTCCAATTACTCATTTTTTATTATATTAAAAAATAATAATACAAGGTTTACAAGTTAATGAAATGGGTTTGAAATACAAATTTAAAATTGATCACATGAATCACTGGGGATTGAAATTGTACTTTTTAAATTTAAATATAATTACTTAATTCTAATTCTGGTATAAGTCATTTTAAAATTTTGGAAATCAAATATCCAGTCTTTCAAATATATTAACCATTCTTAGATAATTAAGATCCCAATTCATCATCAAGAATCAGAAGGAAATAAAAAATCAGCCATGTTTTCTATGACTAAAATCCTCTATGCGTGTCCTCTCAAAGGGAGAGTTAAAATTACATATTTTTTTTAATCATTACAATTCCTTCTTATTTCAATAACCTAATTAGGGTTCTTCACTTCAATTAATTTATTATCAGATTATTTTACTGTTTAATTGTATCTTTATTGATAAGACGTGCTAAATGGTTGTTCGAAGTTACTTATGCATTTTTTAAAATTATTATTTCAGTTAGTACATTCAAATTAATGCATCAAATTTTAACAACACAATGATACAATTTTAGTGGGACACAAATCATCTTAATCGGATTTTGAAAAATACACGAACACAACAGTTAAAAAATATGTTTTTTTTTAATAATTATTATATATTTAAATTATTCACACAAAATTATAAATGTTATTAAAGAATCATATATCTAACCCATCAAAATTTCATATTTCAAAACCAATACTAAATTTTGAATATTAGTTAATGCCAGTGAATTATATGATTTAAGTATTTGAATATTTTGTTATTTCATTTAAAGGGTGTTGCATAATGGTAATTATATGAAATATTTATGTTTAATTGCTCATTATTAATTTAAAAACAAATTATTATTTGTTTATTTTATTATATAAACTCAATTGTGAATTATAATATATAATAATAATTTATGTGACGATTAATAATATCTATTTTAGTTTATCATATTTTTGGTTATATGTGTGAACAAGCTTATAAAGGGAAATTTGACTAAATGACCTCAATAATAAGCTTAAATGGGTAAAGTGTCAGTCCATAATTTAAATAGCGCTAGTGACCCCTTTTTTCCTGACGAAAATGCCCCTATTGCATCACGCATCCTCCAGTTGCGTGACGCAACCGGGTGCATTGTGAAAAGTCCACAATGTCCTTGCTATATAATTAGAAAATTTCCAGTTCTTCCCATTTCTTTCTTCATTGTTCTCTCTCTTCACTTCCCCTTCTCCCCTTCTCCTCCTTCTCTCTAAAAACAAGACGACCCCCAACGAAGATGTCGGAATCCCAACGAAGGAAGGATGTCCGCTGCTACTGGTATGCTTTATTTGTATTCCACTTGTTATCTCCTTCTTTCTTTGAATGCATTGTTTGTTAGGTTTAGTTTAGGGTTTGATTAGGTAAATGCCACCGTTGCGGCGGAATCCGGGTGCGTCACGCGGGTGCGTGACACAACTACGTCACGCGACTAGACCATTTATAGTTAGTACTTGCATCTCATTGTTATTGAGCGAGATAATGATGTGGGCATCTATTTATCACGGTTGATTTCGGGTCGCAGTTCGTCACCTTCGTCACCACTGTGTGTCTCATTAGTAGAGAAGTACTCAAGTCAAGATAGTGCACTACCACCACTTACTAAACAAACTATACCTGGAGTTGTTTCTCGAGTTGTTTCTCAACAGATTGTATTTGAAAGTGAAAATGAAAGAGGAGAAGAAGAAGATGAAAGAGCTCATCATGAACTGATTAATTATGAATGGGTTAGTGACTTTAATTGTGAACGGGTTAGTGACTTCCAAGGTACTACTAGTCCCGCACTAGCAATTGCACGCACGCCGCACCGATCATCAATACCTACACCATCTAGTGCAAGAGCGTCAATGGGTACACCATCTAGTGCAAGACCATCAATGGGTACACCATCTAGTGCAAGACCATCAATGGGTACACCATCTAGTGCAAGACCATCAATGGGTACACCATCTAGTGTAAGACCATCAATGGGTACACCATCTAGTGCAGACCTATCACCGACAAACCCTTCATTTGCCTTGGCATTAACTAGTGAAACCGTATTAGAAGTTGGTGCGTTGTTTGAGAATAAAAAAGAACTTCAACTAGCGCTATATAAATATGCGATGACTTATCATTTTAAATTTAAAGTGATGAAGTCACGAAAACATCTTTGGTATGTGAAATGTATGGATGAGACATGCAAGTAGAGCTTGCGTGCTGTGAAAGGTAAGTTTTCTGAGATGTTTGAGATTCAGAAATTCAACCAACAACACTCATGCTCAATTTTATCGAGGTCGGAGAAAAAAATGCAAACATGGGCATGGGTTATTGGGCAGTACATGAAGAGTAAGTACATGGACCATCACCATAACCACTTGCCTAAGAAAATAATTGAAGACATGCAGTCAGCTTATGGGATATTTTTGACCTATAATAAGACTTGGAGGGCAAAGGAAAGGACTTTAATGGCGGTGCGAGGAACGGTAGAGGATTCCTATGGAAAATTGCCATCATACCTATACATGTTGGAAAAGTATAATCCGGGTACCATAACAGATATCCAGACAGACGAGTTCGACTACTTCAAGTATATGTTCATGTCTCTAGGCCTCTCAATTAGGGGTTTCAAAGCCTTTTATCGTCCCATATTGTGCGTTGATGCAGTTTTCTCAAGCACAAGGTGGGAGGTCAACTATTGGTGGCTATTGCATTGGATGCGAATGAGCAACTATATCCTGTTGCATTCGGCGTTGTTGATTCAGAGAATAATAACTCGTGGACTTATTTTATGCAAAAATTTAGAGAAGCAATTTGATTAGTTGATGATCTCGTCTTTGTATCCGATAAACACTCAAGCATCGCCAATGCCTTGTGTGCTGTTTTTCTAGAAGCAGACCACGGTGCGTGCACATATCACATAAAGATGAATATTATGGCCAAATTCAAAACTGATAATTGTCATGTGGAGTTTGATTTGACTTCTCGTGCGTACACTATCCCCCATTTTAATCGTTTTTTTTGACAAGATCAGGGTTACAGATCATAAGATTGCTGCATATTTAGAAGAAATTGGGTTTCAAAGATGGAGTATAACATTTTTCCCCGGTAAGCGATACAATCAACTCAAAAGCAATTATGCTGAGAGTTTTAATAGTCAGAGTAGGGAAGCCAGAAAGTATCCCATTTCAGCAATGGTTGAGTATTTAAGAACAACATTATAAGTATGGTTTAATGATAAAAGAGAAAAAACGTTCAACCACCATGAATTTTTATCTCCAACGTATGAAAAGTTATTATGTAAGGGTTTTGAGAAGGCAGATTCTATACTGTATCATCCCTTAACCGATTCGAGTTATATGTGCATAACAATGAGTCACATTTTAAAGTCAATTTGAAAGACAAAGACTTCACTTGTAGGGTATTTGAAGTCTCCGGTCTTCCTTGTACGCATGCACTGGTTGATGCCCGTCACCGGAATGTGGTTTCTTATGACTTATGCTCAAGGTATTATTCAAATCAAAAATTCAATTTATTTAACCAATTTTTTAATCGTTTTATTTTCCTTCTCATAGGTATTACACAACTGTATTTTGGTTGAATGCATATGCGGAGACATGTTATCCTGTTGGTGATAAAGAGAATTGGGATATTCCCGATATTATCAAACAACGCGTGTGTCTAAAACCACTTGTAAAGGTTAAGAAAGGGCGGCCACAAACTAAGCGTAGGACATCCCAAGGTGAGGTCCGTAAGGTCCCGAGATGATGCAGCTCATGTACAGGTCTATGACACAATATGGCAACATGCAAAGCAGTGATGCCTGGACCATCTACTACAAAAGCAAGAGCATCATCATCTCAGCAGCATGAGCCATCATCATTTCAGCAACATGAACCATCATCATCTCAGTAACATGAACCATCATCTCAACTGTACGAGCTATCATCTCAGATGTACGAGCCTTTAACTTGAACTTTTGCTTCCTTTTCATGTTGTAGAATGAACTTGTTATAGAATAAACTTGTTGTTGAATGAACTTGTTGTTGAATGAACATGTTGTAGAATGAACTTGTTGTTAAGCATCAACATTATTCTTTCTTAAGCATTATTGTTTTTGGGCAACATTATTAATGTTATGTGTATGTATACTAGTTGAGCAGGTGGAGGCATGAAAGAATTGTTTAATGTTTAATGTTATGTGTATGGATGATTCAATGAATAATAAGGTTTAATGTTATGTGAACTAGTTCAGAAGGTTTAATGAATAATAAGGTTTAGATATCATGATCTATTAACGTTTATTTTGCTACCCTACGTGACGCACCAGCACCTGCGTGACACACCCGCGTGATGCACCCGCGTGACGCACCCGCGTGACGCACCCGCGTGATGCACCTGTGTGACGCAACCAAATGGTTATCTGTGAAAGCTAAGAACCAGTAACAATAACATATATCAACAAGCAACAATAACATTACATAAACCACCAACAATAACATATATCATTACATGAACCATAAGTTACAAAAGTTACAAAAGTTTGATATCATTACATGAACCAAAGTTACAAAAGTTACAAAAGTTACATGAACCATAAGTTACAAAAGTTACCTATGGTTCTACAAGTTGATGAAATAACCTGACCGCCCACTTTTCTCTCCAACTTTTCATCTCATCTGAGATCACTTCTGCTAGATTCATGTTTGCAGTCAGGTACTTGATATACATTAGTACAAAGACACCACAATCTCCACTCTTAGTTGTTTTGGGGACTTGTGACTTTGGAAGTCTATTTTATGGTAAAACGTTTAAAGAAAACCGAGAGAATCTTTCTTTTTCAAGATCAGACAGTGCCTTATCAAATATATACGGAAGCATTTCGCACATTGGTTTCAAAAATTCATCAAGATTAACATAACAACCAAGATCACAATCGTACACGTCTATGCGCCACTCTTGTAGACGGACAACGCAAAATATCCAGTGGATGTTTTTGATGTTCAAAGGAATATATATATCATCGCAGAATTTCCAACTGATCATATAGTTTTTTTCATTGACCCAAAAGTATTCTATAAAGTTTTCAATGTCAAAAAGAGCAGGATCTTTAAGAAACTCTTCGTATTCAGAAACGAACTAGGGGCGAGCCAACAATCTGCAATTGTGAAATTATTCTTATATGTCTTTGGATATAGCCAAAATCTTCTTCTCAGAATGAAGCAGCCTGCATTGATTTCCTACACGATACAAAACATTCAAAATACACTAATCAATTGTAAAATTATTCTAACATTGAAGATGACTTACCTGATCTTGCAGCTAGTTAAACCTTTTCAGCACTCGTTGAAATAAATCCTTGTCACCCTCCAAAGTAATGAGATCAATTTTCTTTTTGTCAGTATCTAGATCTTTCAGTCATATTTGCAATTCATTCATCAGTTCATCGTCATATTTGAGAAGGGGATTGACGGTCATATGATCATTTAACTTGGGTAGTTTTAGATTGGGGCTGGTCATATCTGGATCATTCCTCGGCCTCCTTGTCCTTCGCGTGACAAATATAATTTTCTTAGGAGGAGTATTGTATAGTTTCAGATCATCGTCCTCCTTTTCACCCATTTGCTTCACTGCATTCTTTACTAGCGCCTTCTTCAACGACGCATTCTTCACCGGTGCCTTCTTCACTGGCGCCTTCTTCACATTCTCCTCCTTTTCATTCTTTTCGTCAATCGGATCCTCTTTCTCAATGTTCTCAACTTCTTCATTGTTCACCACTTCTTCATTGTTCACAATTGGATCTTCTTTCTTATTGTTCACCACTTCTTCATCGTTCACAATTGGATCCTCTTTCTCAATATTCTCCTCCACTTCTTCAATGTTCTCATTGGGATTCTTCACAATTGGATCCTCTTTCCTAATGTTCTCCTCCACTTCTTCAATGTTCTCATTGGGATCCTTCACAATTGGATCCTTCTTCTCAGTCGGATCATTCTCCTCCACTTCTTCCATGTTCTCAATTGGATCATTCTCAATTGAATCCTTCTCAATCGGATCATTCTCTATCGGATCCTCCTCCACTTCTTCATCATTAATGTCCTTCAAAATGGCTCTTATTCGAATCATCATCCATATCATTGTCATTCACCTTCTTCTCCTCCTCCTACAAAATTGAAAAGAAATTAGATTCAGGCCATTAGAAACTGCATCACGCAGTTACGTGACGCAACTGCGTGACACAACTACGTGACGCAACGACGTGACGCAACAACCAAACCAAACATAACCAAACATAACATTTTTTTATCTAATATTGTAGCAACCAAATGGTTCTATGTGAAAGCTCAAAATGTTGGAGAATTACCTGGTTGGTGACATGGTTGGCGAACTGGTTGCTTAGACTGAGAATCATCTTTTCAAACAGAATAAAGTTGTTTTGTTGATTCACTTTGATGTCTCTTACGTCTCTCTTCATCTCTTCTACATCTTTATTCATCTCTTCGACATCTTTTGTCATCTCTTCGACATCTTTCTTCATCTCATGACATATACATCGAACAGGAGATGCCGGTGATGATGTAGGTGCTGAAGTTGCGGTTGGGGGTGAAGTTGTGGTTGGGGTGAAGTTGCGATTGAGGGACTAATGGGACGCCTACGATGCTTGGTGACTTCTTTGCTGGGGGATACATCATATTCAAGATTTCTCTTCCTCTTGGAAGGTTGGACAGTAGTAGGTTCTTCATCTTGATCAACATCTTCATCATCATTTTCATGTAATTCCGCTTCAACCTTTCTCTTTCTCCTCCCATCAGTAACTCCCTCAAACAAATAATTGAATGAATTGTCAATTTGTTCAAAATCCTCCCCACTGTACAATCTCTTCTCCGTGGAAGACTCTTCCATCGTAGACAACACAGAGCTATTAAGGACAGATTGTACCTCCTGAAATGTGTTCTTCCTTTTGGATTGATACAATAGTATCTTTGGGCGAAAAGGGCCATCAACATTCTTCCTTGTGGCGAATCTAGGGACAAAGTTTTCGATAACCTCATAGGTCCACGCTTGTAGTGCTAGTACAAACCCATAAACGTTATAAGCAAAATAATTAGTAACTCCACTCCCTTTCCTAGGCATATATAAGAACCTGTGGCATTTCATGTCCTGGATAAGACCCCTCATCATGGTGAATCTAAAAGACAACTTTCCCCATGGAAATCGGAGGAAATCTTCAACATCTTCAACCATATGGATGATTTTGACATTTAAAATCCGTCTTGGGTCAAATGAGAAGAGGTACTGGCAAATCAAGCATATCAGCCCGATCTTCCATGCATCTTTCTTATCGGTGCATGTCATAAAACAAGATTCCAACTTCTGCATTCGAACTGTCATATTCCTTTTGAAATATTTTATCAGCAAAGGTGGGAAACCTCGACATTCATCTTTGTATTTAGTCAATCTGTCGAAGTTGAGGCCTATAATCAAGGCGTACTCTTTCATACCAAAAGTATGTTCATCCCCATTCAAGTTGAAAATCATCCTATTCGAATTAGCCTTAACCTTCCGAAGTAGCATCTGATGTAAAATTGTTCCTGAGAACAACAAGTCTGAGACTCCTTTCAATAAATACTTAAATTGGGAATTTAGAGCCCTCTCTCCATAAGATTCATCGCTTCAAACCTATCAGATATTTTTTTAGGGCTAGGACAAATTTCAATGAAATCCTACTAGGAAAATCAGAAATCATGTAGTCTGCCATCTACAAAAGGGAAAACAAAAACAACAATGTTTGTGAAAACCTTTACAACAATATAAACAAAGGAGAAGCAACCGTCAATAGCTAGAAACAACCATCACCCGCGTGACGCACCTGCGCGAGACGCAACCGCAAGACGCAACCCTAAAACCTAACATAAACCATGAACCATTTGCAAGACACACCCCTAAACCATTCGAAAGACGTAAAAGACGTAACAAAGTTAAACTCTAAAATAAAAACAACAATGTTTGTGAAAACCTTTTACAACGAATATAAACAAAGGAGATGTAACCGTTAATAGCTAGAAACAATCGTCACCGGCGTGACGCACCTGCGCGAGACGCAACCACAAGACGCAACCCTAAAACCTAACATAAACCATGAACCATTTGCAAGATGCAACCCTAAACCCTAACATAAACCCTAAACCATCCGGAAGACGTAAAAGACGTAACAAAGTTAAACTCTAAAACAAAAACCAACAAAACTAACACTAACCTGATTACTGATGAAGTCGATGAATGAACGAGAAGACGAAGACGAGCAGGAAGAGTCGTCGAGGCAAGTGCGAGAGAGAGAGAGAGCAGGAAGAGTCGTCGAGGATTATTTGAAATATGAAATAAAACCCAAGAAATATGAAATAAATTTTGACACGTGCCTGCGTGACGCAACTGCGTGACGCAACCAGCCTGAGAGCCCATCAACAGTCATAAACGAATCAACCAACCAACCTGCATTTAACGAATCAGGGCGAATCAATGTCGTTCTATAAACGAAATAAACACAAACAATCATCTATAAACGAAATAAACACAAAATATAAACGATGATAGTGGAAATTTTATCTTCCACCGTCGTAGTTCGTCATTGGAAGTTCTTCGCCGCTCTACGCTATTGAATATAGTGGAATGGTGCCACTTCGATGTGTTCTTCGCCGATGAAAAGAAGAGAAAGTCTTCTCCGCCATTAGAGTTTACAGCGGAGAAGATCGAGATGAGAGAGAAAATCAATCAAAAATGAAAAAAAAATGATTTTATAAAGTATCGGGTGCGTCACGCAACTGGAGTTGCGTGATGCAAAAGGTATAATTGTCATTAAAAAATATGGTCACAAGCGCTATTTAAATTATGGGGTGACACTTTAATCATTTAAGCTATTATTGGGGCCATTTCGTCAAATTTCCCCTTATAAATTACTCAACTTATCTAATTTGGACCATATTAATGTTAGATGTATTTTAGTTGGGGAATTTGACGAAATGACACTAAAGATTGCCTTATTTGACATAAGTGTCAGCGCATAAAATTAAATGTGTTGGTGACATATTTTTTTTAATTTTGAGACGATTTTGTCATTGTTGCGAGACGTCCACAATCGCGAGACGCAAATATTTTTTTTTTCGTCTCGCGATTGCCGGTTGCGTCTCGCGATTGTGGACGTCTCGTGACAGGGGAAAAATCGTCTAAAAAAAAGTGTCACCAGCGCATTTAATTTTATGCGCTGACACTTATATTAAATAAGAAAGATAATCTTTAGTGTCAGTTCGCCAAATTTCCCTTTTAGCTAGTATGCTATATCGTAAAACGAGTATGTAAAATTTCTTAAATTCAACAGTTTATTTTATTTTCAACAAAAAAAGTCTTACCATCCGTTTATGTATATTTTTTTTAACTAAAGTCTTATTTTATTTTTTTAAGTTTAAGAAAATAACACGACATTTATAATAATGATTTTTAAGTAGAATTTTGAACTTTTTGTGCAATTAAATATAGAGAAATAATTTGGGCAATCCGAAGTGGCATGTTATATGTGCATGAGAGAAATAATTTTTTTTGGGAAAGTGGTAATGTTCGGGAGATTTTTGTCCAAGACATGGTCATGTATAAGAAAGAGAAAAAAAATTTATATTTTTTTTTGAAAATGGTCATGTTTGGAATTTTTTTTATTCCTCTCTCTTGCACAAGTGGCAGACCATATATTAGTAGTCTTGATTTCGTTCCCAATTTTGTTGTCCCTATCAAGGCTCTTAAATATATATATTATTGAAAATAGAAAAATTGAAAAGTAATATTGCTCATGGTCTCTTGTTTCGTGTGATTTTTCTAGTCGGAATTTTAATTGGTGTTGTGTTTGGTTTGGTGTGGTGTGACAATCTATTTAATCAGATTTGTAATTTCAGATTATTGTAATCTGAAAAATACTTTAAATATTTGGTAAGACATTTATCTATACCTTCCAATTGTGTTGGTGATAAATTTTTAAGTCCGTGTTTATCTTTTTCTTTACAACAAATGAGATGATTTTGTCGGATAAGGATTTTTTATTTTGTTTTCTATATAATTTTTTTTAGAATTTATATTTAATCTGAAAACTCTTCTATAAGTATCTTTTAATGAATTTTAGGTTTTTTATTATTTTGATCATATTTATAAATTTATAAATGATCAATTATAAATTGATATATATTTTTGTAGAGTTGTTTATTAATTTTTGGACAAAAATTAATTTTATTTTTAGAATAACATGATATCACCTTATTGACGGTAAAAAAAAATGGGAAGAACAAAAGAAGAGAGATATATTATTTTATTTTTGGGAAATGATAGAGAACGAAAAAATATTAACAAGAATATGTGAGGAAATGATCTCCTATTAATAACACATTATTTTCTTACTTATTCATATAAATATTTTCCTACTCTCTATTATTTTTTTTTATTTTTTCAACCAATAAAGTTGCGCCACATCATTAGAATTTTCGGCTTAAAACCCGTAGTTTCAAACCCAAATAAATATGTTGGATCCGGAAGGTAACCCGAGTATCCGATTCGTTTAGTGATATTCGGGTCATTTCTTGCAAGGTTAGAAGTTAGAACTAGACCCAGGTAGGCTGTTTGTTGATCATGCTTTACCGTTTCATCAGATTAAGAAAGAGTCCACACTCGTCAACTAGCTGACAACACCATTTCTCTTCGAGAGCTCACTTCTCCATCCTAGGTTTATTTTCAGGCGACGATCGAACACCAGATCCGTTTCGACATGTTTCATCTCAATCGATGTCGTTTTTGCCCGCTTTTCTTGTTCCTTCTCCTGGTAATTACTTATTATCATCTCCTTTGCTATGATTCAGTGTAATTTCTTCAATGTATTCCTAGAATATCATGGCAGTGATTCTTATTGAAACATTCATTCAGTTTTGCTAGCTACCACACATATATGTACTGATGGTTCAATAAAAATCTTTAGTTTATAGCATCAGGATCATTTGGATCTTCATATGAAAACCGTAAAGCTGGAAAATCTTCAGTTTTCTCCTTGTTCAATCTCAAAGCGAAGAGTAAATTCTGGAGTGAGTCCGTTATCCGTGGTGGTAAGTAACATACACTGTGTTTTATTTCTATTTGTTCTATTTGATTTATAGCAAATGTCAATGAATTCGATGCCCTACTGAAACAATACCATGATATATGCATACAGATTTTGATGATTTGGAGACTTCTGGCCATGACAAAGTTGATATTGCTAATTACACTATGGCAGGTACATCTCCAGCAAACAATCATCTTTCTTTAATGTTGCATTCCTTTGACTTGACTACTATAATTTACAGTTTGAACTCTGAACAGTTAACTTTGTCCCCAGGTCATTGATCTCAACTAGTGTTAAGTTTTTTGTATCTGGGATCTTGTAAAGGGTCTATATCATTGCATTTTTGTAGGCACAAGGGAGTGTCACATGATATGTATTAATGAGTATTAGTGAAGCACACATGGGTAGTACATGACACTCATTTTCGGTTAATATAATAAAAATATTAACTTTGAAGTTATTTCATGATGCACTAATAATATAACAAACAAATTATTTCATAATATGGTAATGATAATTTTATGAATTTATCCCTTATGTTCAAAGAATAAAATTTGTAAATGTTATAATGTATACAGAACAATCTTAGGAGTTCAATAGTATATGTTTCTTCCTGTTTCTGCAGGCCAGTCTACCGCAATAAGGAAGAGAAATAATTAACTGATGTTTACTTCTCAGATTATTTTTCATTGTATTCTATTTTCTGCCCCAAATTTCTTCTTTACAGATAGTATCAATTCGTTGAGTATGAAACATTCTTGCATAGTTTTTATTTTGAACTTATTCTGTCTGTCTCTCAGGAAACATTGCCAATTATTTGCACTTAATGGAGGTTGATTCCATGTATCTGCCAGTTCCAGTGAATTTCATTTTCATAGGATTTGAAGGGAAGGGGAACCTAGGTACCCATACAAAATTTATGTGTTGTTTTTCTAGCACAAATATGCCCAGATTTTCTTTAGCCTAGTGTTTATTAGGTTGGCAATTTATGTTGGTATATATCTACTCTTAACTTATCTATTATCTTTACAGATTTTAAACTCCAAGCTGAAGAACTTGAACGGTGGTTCACAAAGATTGATCACATCTTTGAACATACACGAATCCCTCCGATTGGGGAGGTTCTCGCTCCTTTTTACAGGATTAGCATAGATAAAGCACAACACCATCATCTTCCTACTGTCAGTCATGTAAATTACAAGTATATTTCTCTATCACATCAACCTGCTTATTTGATGTCTTGCATTGGTGTTGCTTGGGGACTTGGACACTTTACATTTTCCTTCCATTTAACATAGGAATTAAAACTGTTTCTGAAAATTTGCAGCTTTTCTGTTCATGCTATTGAAATGGGTGAAAAAGTTACTTCAGTTTTTGAGCATTCCATTGATGTTCTAGCGAGAAAAGATGATGTTTCTGATCCCAGGTATGATCAGCTGTCATTAACATACTATATACTTTTTGTGAGACACTCTTGTGGAACTTTAGTTTCAGATGTTTCTGCTGTAAACTTTAATCAGATCTTTCCATCTATAGTGCTGGAAACTCTCATAAATTTTGCAATTAAATGAGTAGCAAATTTTACTGATCTAGCTAAAATTTTGAACTTGTTTCTTAGAGTGGATATTCAAAGTTCAAACTAGGGTTATAGATAATATTATCCTTCCTGAATTATAGTATTGATTTATATTCTTCTATCTTCTTAGATAGACCTTTTGTTTTTATTAGTTATCTTTAGAATTTAGGTGATATATCATATCCCTAATAAATGGGGCATTCTCTTGTATATATACACAAGTCTATACCCTCAATAATAATATCTATATCTTTTCTCAATAAATCCCAAACTTATATTTGGAAGATTTTTATTTTCTTTTTCAATTTTGTCAGTTAATCTTATGTCAATATTCCTTCTCATTCAAGGTCAAAAGATGCGCGAATCCATGTTTATCATGCTCTATTCACTGTTGAATGCAGTGATAATTACTAGTTCTTCCACAAAAGAATGGAACAAAGTTGACTTTAGGTTTTCTCTCGGCTGTGGTTGAAATTTTGACACATACTTTCTCTTTTGTTTTTTGGTTGTTGAAGAGATGATCGTGCGGTTCTATGGCAAGTTGACCTTGACTTGATGGATACCATCTTTAGCAGCCTTGTAGAATATCTACAGCTTGGAAGTGCATACAACATTTTCGTTTTAAATCCAAAGCGTGATACAAGACGAACAAAATATGGTTACAGGTATGTGTATCATGACTTGAAGATGTTGAAAGCCTTTTCTTATTTAATTCTTGTGTTCTACTATAGTTTTATTTTTTAATTGATTTGAAGGATATCCAAGTGTAAATGCTTATTCTCTTGAGATATTAGTGATTCATTATAGCCTTATCTCATCCATCTAATGGGAGAATTCATTTTACGTTATGTTGAGGCAGGAGATATTGGGTCTAGCAACACTTATGTATCTGGATCCGGATGAGAAGCCTCAAATAATTTCAAAATATGTGTTTGACTAATTTCAGTGTCCGAAAGGTGTCTCCAATGAAGCCAGTGCTTTTGTGGAACCTTAAACTTGAGTATTAGTTAGAGACAAAAAATTAAGTATTTTTCATATATCTGGCTGAGTTATAAGTTGAATCACCTGGAAATGTTATCATCTGTTTGCAATGCAAGAGACACAAATGTTGTTGCCAGGTCATATCAAGTAGGAACTCAAAATATTAGGGCAAATAACGTGAAGATGATGAGAGAATAGAAGACATGGATGAGAAATTTGCAAACTTAAGGTGTGAATAGAATTGGAGAAGGTGGGACTACAGTGTTTCTTCAAAATAAGCATACTCGCAACTCTATCTCCCCTAACCTTTAATACTAAAGAAACCCTATCCCACAGTTGGCTGTTGGTTACAACAAAATGAAGCAAGACTCTACTCCCAAGACAAAAGAACCACATGGCCTTGGAGGACTAAATTAAAAACAGCTACTAAAAACAAGGGCTGAAATAAAAAATATACTAAAAAATAGAACCCAATAGTAAATAAACTGTTACATATCATGATCAAACACTATTAAATAAAGTTGCAAACAATAAATGTAAAATAAGCTTAGCATAAAGATGTCAAAGTTAGAATGTAATATAGTGGATAATCAATTCATTAGGTGAGCTTGCATTTGAAAAATTAAAATTCATTAGGCGAGCTTTGCTCAAGCAATTATAATTTTAAATTAACTCATAGGCCATGAATACAATGCTTTCTAGATACTTTATACTGATAGAGGTAGATATCAATATTTTACCTTCAAACTGGTTCTAAGGAATGAAAAGGTATTCAATATTTTTTGAGTTGTGTATAGTGAATTATGAAAGACAAATTGAATCCTTAAAGAAGTTTGAGTATGGGATGGTACTTTATTGTTGTGGAAATATTAATGCTTATATAAAATTTACCTCAGTTGTGAATTCAAAGATACAAGCGTAGAAATAACACGACGTTAATAAGTTTTCACTTTGATCAATCATGAACGATCTTAGTAAAAATCCAAGGATAAAAAACATATAAGTTAAAGGTAAGCTCTTAAATTTGATCCTTTGCTGCTCGACCCTACTGCTTACTCTTTTGTCTCTTTACATTATCTCGTTGTGCATATATCGGTTTTTCATTTTCCTTAATCCATAACTTTGCAGGAGAGGTTTATCAGATTCTGAAATAAACTTTCTTCAGGAGGTACCTTCGTACTATTTTGTCCTTCTGTTAAGATTTTCCATATGCTAAATACTAACTTACACATTTTCCATAGAATAAGAACTTACAAGGAAGAATTCTTCAGTCAGGAAAAATCCCAGAAACTCTTCTTGGTGTGTGCAGCTTTTTCAATTTGCTGCCCATATTTTCATTAACTGATCGTTTTGTTTTCAATCCTGGTAAATTGGTACATAATTATCATATTTGATGTCCACATATTTGCAGCATTTGATAAGTTGAAGAAACCTCTATATGAGAAACACCCTATGGCAAAGTTCGCATGGACAGTAACAGAAGAAGCAGATACAGTAAGACTTCTTTCATTAGATTGAGATAAATGGATGAGTTTCCTTGCTGATGCCTTCCTTGCTCTATCATATGCTTCAGTATGGTCACTGGGTTTGAAAACAAAGATGTTTTGCACGGAAAATAGAACTCGTAAGGAAATAGTAAATTTATCTCACATCAATGACAGTAATTATTTTCATCCTGAATTTTATTTCCTAGACCTATCTGGCAGTAGAGAGACTTTTCTCCATGTGAGCAGAATATATAGGTTTTATCAGGAAAGTTTGTTTACACACAGAGCATCTAAACCATTGAACATGAAGCAAATAGATGGTGCTAAGTTGAATGTGCTGTGAGATTGGATCTTGTGCAAAGGACATAGACATAATTCTCCCCTACTTCAGCCTGAAGATTGAACATTTTAATGGTTGTCAGTGGGAATTAATGAGTTAGTAGATGAAGGGATAACTAGTTTGATAATTTATACCAAACCAAATTAAAGTATTTCTGACATGACAAATATGATTTTGTTGTTGGTCTACACATCATTACATTTCTTCATATAAATGGATGAAAGACCTGGGTGGTGCATTGATGATATCTCATAGATGACACTGCATCTACCACCTTCTGCACTGGTTGTGTACATTATGATAAATAATTTCCTCCATTTTTTGTTCTGTTTTGCCCGTGATTTTCTTGTTCTAAATATTAATTCGTGAAATCATGTGTTTTTCCTATCTAATGCTTTTATTTCATGTTTTGTCATTATTTGGAACCTCATATTCACTCTCTATATAACAGATTATCTGTCCAAAGTTCACTTTGAATTCTATGGACATAAAACCATTCTCCTAGAACTGTTTTTGTAAATTGAAGGTGTTGGAGTTTGGTTTGGTAGCTTAGCATGTCCAATACTCTCTCTTTTGCATTTGGAAATCTCAGTTTGTATTCTTTTTTGCATTGACTTCACAGATCGAATGGCATAATAGCTGCCAAGATGCTTTGAACAATGTTGAAAAATTACAAGGGAAGGATACTGCTGATAGAATCCAGGACAAAGTTATTCAGGTATATGGTGTCTTTGTTTTTCAAAAAATGGTGATGTCATTCATATAGACAAAGATATACTATAGTGGCATCAAGCCAACCAGGTCAAAAGAAATTTGAGCCTTACCAGCTTGTAGTAAACCTACTACAAAAGTTTCCACAAAGACCTTCAAACAACTGTGATTCTCTGTAAAATGCAAGGACGAATACATAGTTCATATTGAGCTGCTTCATATTAAGGGATATTTGACTCATAATCTGACTATGCAAAATTGGGAAATGTGTGAAATGCTTATGTTTAAATTATGAGTTGTTTTCACCGTATTGCTCCATTTGAATGAAGCTATTGAATGGGAAGAGTGATGATTTGAGACTTCAATTGGAGAAAGCATTGAAATCTGGGAACTTCAGTGGCCTTCATGCTGAATGTCTAACTGATACTTGGATTGGAAAAGAAAGGTACATCACTTTCTTTCTGTGTCTTGCTATATATACAAGTATTTTGGAAAGCATATGCAAACTATACAACTCTTGTAACCATTTCATTGTGAAATTTTCAGGTGGGCATTTATTGATTTAAGTGCTGGCCCTTTCTCATGGGGGCCTGCTGTTGGTGGTGAAGGGGTGCGGACAGAAGTAAGTTTGCCAAATGTGGCAAAAGCCGTTGGTGCCATGGCAGGTAATTCCTTTATGGAGAGTCAGCAAGTGATCACCTTTTATATTATTAAACCAATTGAAATTTTTGTTTGATCAATTAGTGTGAGTGACATACAGTTGCCAGTTGCATGGACAAAGGGCAATAACAACTACTGTTACACTAACTTTCTTGTAAAATTTTGAGATATTGGGTTCAGAGAGAACTTCACAAATATGCTGAAGGCTAGTTAGTTGAAGAAATTAGTAAGGGTCTTAGTCTCGATTGTGTCGGATTTTTCTCTGTAAAATCATCCAAAATCTTGAACCGTTGGCGGTTGACTGTCAGTTCGGTCAGTTGGCTGGTTTTAATTGGTGAATGACATGGCAGATATTTTATCAAGCATATAAGCATAAACCCTGGATTCCTTCTATTGAATCAACAAAGACAAATAAAGACATAAATTAACTAACTAAATAGTGACAAACATACTTTCTAATCAAATGCAGCATAACTAATTACTGATTTCCTAGGGAAGCAGAATTGATGAAGTGTAGAATTAAAGGCCCTCCTGGAAACACTTTTTTCTATCAAATATCACATCTATATGTAGATCCAAAAGAGATCACATTTGGAAACAAAACTTAGTGGGACACATATTCAAAAATTTAATGGCGGTTTCTCGTATGGATCCGGATTTGATCCACATCCACAAACAAAAAGTTTTTCCAAATGTGTCTTCTGAATGGTTACCACCTAAGTCAAAAAATTTGGTTACCTTGTCAGTTGTCTTTAGTATGTTTGAGCTAAATGTTTCCATTTTTTTCTGGTACATGACTCTTTAGCAATACCATTTGTGTCTTGCAGGAATTACAGAAGAAGAAGCTGAAGATCGTTTGCAAGATGCAATTCAAGAAAAGTTTTCTGTCTTTGGTGATGTATGTTCAAAGAGAAAATGAATAATTGCCTATGTTGGGTATTCTATTGATTCCTTGGCTTTTCTGAAGCGACAAAATTTACAGTTCCTCCAATTTCATGTATAGATCTGTTTAAGTTCCAATGTTAAAATCTGGTGAAATTGTCTCATCATTTCTTCTATTTTCTGTTATTTTTCCATTACACAGAAAGATCATCAAGCAATTGATATCCTACTGGCAGAGATTGATATTTATGAGCTTTTTGCCTTCAAACATTGTACTGGCAGAAAGGTTAAACTCGCCCTTTGCCAAGGTAACATGGTATTTATATATTGGTTAGCTTCGATAATTGACTATTGTACTAGTGTTCTCTTTCTTGAAAGTTCTTGATTTGTGGGTCTTACTGCAGAGTTGGACGAGCGGATGCGGGATTTGAAACAGGAGCTGGAGACTTTTGAAGGGGAGGAAAATGATGAGGGTCATAAGATTAAGGCTGAAGATGCTTTGAAGAGAATGGAGAATTGGAACTTGTTCAGTGACACTGTAGAGGTATGATGTTTCAACTGGAAAAGCTCTCACTACTACATATCCAGTCAACTAATTGGATAATTCATAGGGTTCTGTGACAGGCATCCATTTATCAGATTGTCAGTAGTCCACTTTATGTCTAACCCTATCTAAATACTGAGTTATCTCTTCAAATCCAAATCACATTATTTATGTTTGACTATTTAATAAGATTAAAGGAATAAAGAAAGTGTTTGTTGAACATGCATATTAAGACACATCAGTAGGAAATGTGATGAATCATTAATGTACCCATGAACTATTTTAATCCCAGCAAAGATACCCATGTATTAGTAAAGGAGCAAAATTATGCATGATGTTTTAAATAAAGTGTAAAATTAACTCCATTTAAGTTATATTTATGTTTTTATATTCCAAAATACCTTTAATTGAAAATAATTCAGTGATCCCTCTTCCCTCTTCTTCTCCAGCAGTACTTTTGATAACCCTTTGCTCTCTTACTCTCTTCTCCACTTTTCTTTCCCTTTCTCCCAGATACGATTTTTAATCGAAGTCATGTGTTAACAGATAGTAATGATCTCAACTAACGAAGTCATTAACGCTGTTAACAAAATCTCGTTAAATTGAAATAATTGATTTTGCATCTTATTAAAAAAGTTTGTGTATAATCTTAGTTATTCATTAGTACATGGGTATTTTTGCCTTGATTGAAAATTTCCACGTACACAATTCCTCAGATTTTGCTATGTTTTCCTGAATCTATGTTGGTTTCATTTCCTGGAAACAGCTCCCCAACTATACAGGGTATAAACTATGTACTGGCTTTCCCAAACATCGCAATATGGAATCATTCTATATTTGTTGTCCATTCTTCATATTTTAAAGCGTACTGAACCTATTGAAAGAGAAGTCCTCATAAAGATATGACTTGATGGTGTTAATTTGGCGTAAAGAAAAATGTAAAACGAAAATCGGTTGAATCATAGAGGAAAATCTGAGAGGAGACGTGGAAGTCATGACTGTGGGGTCGTGCTAGTTTTCTAAAATGAAAATAAAAACTGAGAGGAGTAGATAAACATGTGTCAATGGCTTGTCTCTCTTAGCAACTTGTAGAGTTTCATCCCATGTCTCAGTTTCTTCTTACTTTGTTTTAATACCTCATTCCAGGAATTCCACAACTATACTGTAGCACGTGACACTCAGCTTGCACATTTGGGTGCAACATTGTGGGGTTCGTTGAGGCACATTATATCACCGTCTGTTGCTGATGGAGCATTCCATTATTATGAGAAAATATCTTTTCAACTATTTTTCATAACAGAGGAGGTATGCATGTTTTTATCATAACGGAGGTATAGTTTTTGGGTGAGGTTAGGCCATTTTGTAGTTACATTTTTTTTTCTTGCTTGTTAACAATGCAGAAAGTTAGAAGTATCAAACAATTACCAGTAGACCTCAAGGCTTTGAAAGCTGGGCTTTCATCTCTGGTCCTACCGTCACAGCAAGTCATGTTAACTGAACACATGTATGTCTGCACATGCTTTTTTATTGGGCATTCAATTATCTTTTGTTAAACTTTAGGGCCTTTATTTGTTGATTACCTAGTTTTCCCGTTCAAATTGTTGGTAACTACTCCTAACCTTTATTATTCATTTACACCCTTCACTAGGTTACTACTTTCGGAGGATCCTGCTTTGGCAATGGCACTTTCAGTTGCTCGTAGAGCTGCTGCTGTCCCTCAGTTACTTGTTAATGGAACATACAGGAAAACTGTTAGATCTTATCTAGATTCTTCCATTCTCCAGCATCAACTGCAAAGACTAAATGATCACGGTTCTCTTAAAGGTTTATTTAATGATTCCAATCTGATTATGTGATCTCTGATAATTTTCATAATTAAATATTAATTTTTGGAGGCATTGTTTCTGATCAATTGGATAATTTGATGCATGCACAAATAATGTTTCCATACAGAAGCTGCTAGTCTTGTATAACTGTTTGAATTTGAAATAAGCATTACTTTAGGATTTTCGTCTTGGGACTCGAGAAATCATTTTGAAATGGTAGAATAGCACACACACATTCTTCTTTGTTCTTGTCTTGGTCCTTGTGTGAACCTGTGTTTCTGTACCATACCATAGCATTTAGATTCTAGAGCACTTGGTGTCAGCTATTTATCTTTGTCTGATTATATTATTTATTTAGTGGAATGCATATGGTCATAGAAACTAACATTTAACTATTTCTCGCTAATTTCTGATTTACTTCTATCAAGAGGAAAGTAACATTGTGTGACTAATGTGGTGATAGTGAGATTGCAAACATTGTGTATCAATTAGGCTGACCAAACTAATGATAACCCATCTTATGGCTGTTTTTTTTAAATGGTCTGGTTATGAAAACTCAACCCATGATTATGCGGACACGAGTTTTTGCGCTTTGCCACTGAACTATATGAGTCTTCATTCCATCATATGAATGCTTAGTCTTTCAACTGTTCTTGAGATTTTTTAATCATGCAGGCAGTCATGCTCATAGCAGGTCAACATTGGAAGTGCCAATCTTTTGGTTCATAAATGGAGAAGCATTGCTTGTTGACAAACACTTTCAGGCCAAAGCGCTTTCAGACATGATCATTGTTGTTCAGTCAGAGCAACCATCCTGGGAAAGTCACTTGCAGTGCAATGGACAATCACTTCTATGGGATCTAAGGTAGAAACTTTGGGTTCAGAGACACCATTTTTTCCTACTGCAATTTATGTTTAACCATCGTTTTTCATTCAAAATATTTTAGGAGCCTGTTGTTTCCAGTAATGGATAATCAAATTACACTTTCAATTGAAAACAAGATTATAACATCAGTAAATCCCATCATGCTGCCAGTGAAATTTTATAGTGATAGAATTGGGAAGTGAATCTCATGTTTGCTTAATGTGAAAGCATCATGAGATTACCTTAGACTTGGCCTTGTTCACAACAGAACTGCTTTAAATGCCATCTAAATTACGTTTATTTAGTCCATAAAACTAAGAAATATTTTATTGGGGTGTTTTTTGTTTCTCGTAATCAGGGTTCCTATCAAACCTGCATTGGCTGCTGCTGCTGAACATTTAGCTGGTTTGATTCCGCTTCACCTTGTTTACAGTCATGCCCATGAAACTGCAGTTGAGGTATGTGCTTTGTTGGATACAAAGTCATTAAAGACCCATCCCATGAATCCAAATATCCCTATTCTCTGCATGAATTGCATCCATTTTTTTCTGCCAATATAATATTTCTATTCAAGCTTGATAATTGGGTGAAAGTCAAGTTTAACTGTTTGACATGTATTTTTGTGAACCATGTCTTAATCAATTGGCATGAACATTTTCCTCCTGGGATATTATTAAAAAACGGAGGTCAGATAGACAACTATTTGCATGGTGCCAACAATTTTTTAAATATGTTAGTGCACACATTTTTTCATATTTATCCTTTTTACATTAAAATCAATTTTTGTCAAGCAATAACTGTTATATCATCTTCCAATTTTGATGGTACTGTGCTTATAACCGGGACTGCTATATCTATTATTTTCTTCACTTGTGCTTCTCTGGATGCATAGCATGCCAGTTCAATCTTGAAGGGCACACTCATCGCGTTTGATGAAACTGGCTTGAAGACAATTTGGAATTGTTTTTCATTTCTCAAATGAAAAACTACTGTGCTAAAATAGTTGCAGTTGAATAACTTATTGAGCATATTTGAAAACTTATATTTTGTTACGAAAAAAGTGAAATTATTATTTTTTTCGATTGGTATATATAGTGTATTTTTTGTTGCTTCATTTGGTATACAAAATATTTTATCGGTCAGAATAATTTTTTTGTAAACTTTTTGTTTAATTTGGTATAGAGAGTTTTTTGGATCATGATCAGATAATTTTTTTTTTATGACGAAGCAAATTATTTTTCTAGATCATTTTAAATTTTTGTAAAACATAACAAATATAGATTTTCTGAATTGTGATCAACATTAAAAATCTTGTATACCAAAACAGCCCAAGGTGAGGAACCCAAAAAAATAAAACCGGATATAGGAAGCAGGATAAAAGTTCTTTATACACATAAGACATTGATACAATGTTTTGCATCCTAAAATTGTGTTTCTGAGCATGACCAAAATTTGTTTTTGTTTCTGGATAATGTCTCGGCTTTATATTAGGACTGGATATGGTCCGTGGGATGCAGCCCATTTTCGATCACTTCTCAAGGTTGGAAAATATCCCAGTTTCAGTCTGACACAATTGCTCGAAGTTATATACTTACAACCCTGGAGGAGACAATACAACTCATTAATGCAGCCATTCATCGACTAGTTACGGAGCAAACGAGTATCCTTCATCTTCTACATTTTCAGCATCTCAATCATTCAGGAATATGTTATAAAATTAACATAATTTCTACTAGGCATTCATGTATTTGAGCTTTGAACTAGATTGAATATCATGAATATAAGTCATTAAGAACCACAAAATATATTTACTTGTATAAAATCACTTATGCCTTCTTTGTTCTAGGGTTAGGTAAAAAAACATTCAATTCATTCTATGATTAGGGTTACATCCAATGCTTTAGTGGATTGATTTTTTCCTTTCTCTTATTACTGTGTTATTTGGTCTATCCTTTGATGATGGAAAACTTGACAAAACCAAGCTGATAAAACATTCAAACCATTCCGGTTAAGGGAGCGCGAGCTGGTGAACAAGTATAACTATGTAGTTAGTTTGTGGAGAAGAGTGAGTTCTTTATTTCTCAATTCCTTTTGTTTTTTAATTTTCATCTCATTTGATGCTTATTTCTCAATACCTTCTCAGATTTCACTTATTACCGGAGAATTGCGCTACACGGATGCTTTAAAATTGCTGCATACGCTGGAAGATGCATCAAAGGGGTTGGACAATCGTAACCTTTTGCTAATAAACACGTCATAAATGAATAAATGAATTTGACGGATGTGTTTTTTTGGTTTGTCAGGTTTGTTGAGTATGTTAATGTGACGGTTTCTGAGCTACATCCTGTACACTGCACAAAGGAGAGAAAAGTAGAGGTTGAAATAGACATGTCAACTATTCCGGCATTTTTGGTTGTGTTCGTTATTCTGTGGTTTCTCCTCAAGCCAAGACGACCAAAGCCTAAGATCAATTAACTAGAAGGAGAAGAAGAAGATAATATCATTTTTGTTTGTTATAGAGAAACATCATCATTGACAAGAAGAAGATAAACAATAATTTCTTTGTGTTTGTTTGATTGTTGTTGGCAGGCTAGGTAAAGGGAAATGTTCCTTTTATTATTCTGTGTTTTTATTTTTGTTTTGCTGTGACTGGAAGAATCTAAGAAATGACTTTGTAGAGAATTTTATGATTTCATTACTCATTTTATGATTTACTGATCATTACAATTACCTCTTAATAGAAAATAATTTCTATTTTTATAACTTAATAAATGGTGTCAAACTATTTAGAGGCTTAGAAAAAATTAATAATTATTTTAAATGTATTTAACTATATATATTAATATATTTTTTTTGTAAAAATAAAATGAAAAAATATTGAAATATAATCATTTTGTTCTGAGTCTCTTCGATTGAGTTAGTGTTATATTTTGTTTAGTTTGATCGAATTTTTTGTTTTGAATTTTTATAATTTGAATAATACTGGGACAAATGAGATGAAATTGTCATATCTAGAGTTGTTTCACTTTTGTGCAATAAAGATTATCTTCCCTTGATTTGGACGAATTTCTCATTTTGACTATATATATTACTTACCAGTTCACTGGCAAAGACAAATTTTACTGTCACCGCTCAAAGTATTTGATAAAGATTTTCTTTCGACACGGGTTCAATTTTATCTGAAAACGCTTTGTGTTGAAGCGGAGGTCATGGTTATGAGTTCATGCTAGTTTTCCTTAATTAAAAAAAATAATAAGTGTGAAGTTGTTGCATAAACATGTATTGTTGTTTCCTCCTCCAATTGACCAATCTCTTTTAAGCGATATGAATTAAGCTAAATAGAATTGAGTCTAAGTCAGTCTGAGTTTATGTATATATATATATATATTATAGATCAGACAAGAAGAAGCAAAACAAGAAGAAGAGATGATTAATAATAAATATAGCTGGAGAAAGAGAGATGAATGATTTTTAAAATGCATGGAAACAAGAAGAAGAGATGATTAATAATAAATATAGCTGGAGAAAGAGAGATGAATGATTTTTAAAATGCATGGACTTGAACGTAAAATACGAGGAAGGGAGGGTCAACCTTGGTATCTTCTTCTTCTTCATCAATCTACAGAAGTAAGAAGATGATGATGAATAACAACAACAATAATTACTATTTGATGATGACAAGTAGTAATTATTGGAGTCATGATGATCATCATCATCAAATTCATCATCATAATAATAATAATAATGAGGAAGAAGATGCTCTTCCTCTTCCTAATCCTAATTTTGTAAAACACCATTCTTCTTCTTCTTCTATGCAGCATCAGCTTCAGCAGCAGCAGCATGATCTTACAAGAATAATATCACAAACATGGGAAGAAGAAGAAGAACATCAACATCATCACCATCCCCTAATCTTATCATCATCATCTTCCCATAATCCTCCTGCTGCCTATAATAATAATAATAATCCAATAAGCAATGAGATGTTGGAATTATGGCTTGAAAACCCAACATCAGTCCATTGGCAACAACATCCTCCTCCTGTCCCTGCCAAGGATATGGTCAAACCGAGGATAAGGTGGACGCCTGAACTGCACCAGATTTTCTTAGATTCTATTCATCAACTCGGCGGACATACAAGTAAGTAATTGTATGCATCGTGACTTAGAGAACGTTTTAAATGAGAGTGAAAGTCATGACATACTAGTTAGTTTCGTAATCATCCATCTATATATATATATATATCGAAATGCAGAGGCAACTCCTAAAGGTATACTCAAGGTCATGAATGTTAAAAATTTAAGCATCAACAATATCAAGAGTCATTTGCAGGTCTGTTTTGTATAATCAATTCCATTAATTTCTCATTTGTCTATCTGTCTAATCAATTCATTTCAATTTCAGAAATTCCGCCTTAATATGAATCTAGTAGAGTCCAATCAAACTCATTATACAAACACCAAATTCGAAAATCATCAGCAGCAAGACGAATGTATACAACAACAACAAGAACAGTTAATCGGTACCAACAACACTCCTTTGAGAAGGTGAATCGACTATCTTATATCAACTTTCCTCTATTGCATAACTTATGATTAAAAGTGATGATTATCATCTGGTATGGCAGGGAGAATGCGGTAACACAGGCTTTGTTAAATCAACTCGAGTTCCAGAAACAGCTCCACGAGCAGCTTAAGGTATGATATATCGATGATGCCCCCCCTCCCCGAGGAAAATTCGTTTAACTGAATTTTGTTGTATATATAATGTGGTTGAAAAAGGTACAAAGAGAGCTTCAGATGAGAATAGAGAAGCATGGGGAGTATCTAAAGAAGATCGTTGAAGAACAACAACAACAAAATGGACAATAAATAGATTTTATATTTTGTAATAAATAATCTCAACTTCATATAATTAATGAATTTGCTTCTATTTCTTCTTCTTGTCAAGTCAAGCAAATCAAACAAACAAACAAACCGAAACACTTGCGTAAATATGAACACGACAAAACACGTTTTAAAATACAATAGTAATAATAATAATACACCTCATAACACGACCATCCCTTGACATTTTAAGTTCTAGCGGCAGCAACAACAACAGCAGCCGGCAGCAGGTTTTTTCTAATGCACACGTCAAACAAGTACAAAAAAACCGAAACAATATAATATAATAATGTGACAGATAATGAATGAAACCAAAATCCTCTTCTTTTTCTATTTATTCTTCACCCGAGGTTCCACCTGGCTTTTTCATATCTTACTGTTGGGGGACCGACCGATGAGCCTGCATTGCTCAGGAAGTATTGAAGACACAACTTGACCATTAACCGCAAGTAATTCACCATCAATTCCACAACCAGTTTTCGTGTTATTTCCCTGTTTAATCCTCACCGATTTAACCTGGCATCCAAACATTTATATTCATATTTTTAGAATAAGGTTCTTCGATGTGCTTTCGAACATGAGACTTCAAACCTCTTAATCTCAAATAACACATTATCGGATCACCAATCACATTATTCAAATCATAAACCAAAATACCCTATATTTTTTTACTATATTTAAATTGTAATTTGGTAATAGAATCTCAAATAACCCAAAGATCAAATAAGGCTTTAGTTCAAGAGTCTTTTTGGAAATAATCTAGGTTATTTAGAAAGATAATCTCTTGTTTGATGAAAAAGTAGATTACGGGGTTATTTAAGTTAAATGACTAAACCTAAAGTAGACGGTGGATGGGATAATGGATACGAAGTTTCTTAGTGCAAGTTGTTTTTAAACATTTAATTCCATAGAGTAGGTGCGTAAAATTAATTTTAATACCTTGACATACTCGACGAATGGCAGAGAAAGATGTCGGCCAAACTGCAGTAGTATGAAGAACCTCAACAGCCTTAAACGTCCACTTCCACGAACCAATAACAAATCCAAGCAGTTATCGTCATGGTCAGCTTGAGGAGCAATCACTTGAGAAAAGTTCTGCACAGTTTTGCACGAATGGTTACAGACCAGGACAGCAAGAAATTGACCTTTAGTTTTCACCCACTTTTCCTCCAGCCTAGGTACAACATCATCTTTCCTCGACTCAGATTCAAGAACTTCAGCAGGACCGGGCAACTCGATAGGATTTTCCACACCCCAATTCGGTTCCGAGTCCCATTTAGGTTCGGATTCCCAAATTGGACCTGGATCCGAAACAGTCGAAGATATATCTTCTTTGTCATGTGTTCCTGTATTCCCCCAAGAACACCTAGTAGCATCTTGTGTAGTAATGGTTAATCCACTCCATGCTTTATCTGTTTTAGACTTTGACCTAGTTCTAGGCCAATTAGGCATTGAAGAATGTGGAACTTGAGAATGGACTATTTCCGGTTCTTCTATAACACTGCTCCTACCTGACGACAACCGTTTGGTTTTTGGATCTAGGCCACGTACGTAATCCGATGGTTCGCTGCTAGCACGTGTACTTCTGGTTGAGGCATCGTGATCTCCTCCGAAGTCTCGACTAGGTGTCATTATCGAGTCAATGCTCGATAGACTAGACGATCTAGGGAGTCCTTCTTTAATCGATCTCCTCATGATATCTGTGTACAAGTCTGAGAGGTCAACTACTTCCCTTTCGTCTGAACCTTTTCCATCACGATCGCTAGCCTCCTTAATGACTGGAAGATATTCAACTTCGAAATTGTACGTGGGCAAGCATAGGAATTTGAGAACACCAGCAACTAGGTAACGTAGAGGACCAAATCTCTTCTGATACTTTTCAGAGAGTTCTAGAACTGGTGCGAAAAACATTAATGTGTATTAGCTAGCAATAAGCAAATTCAACAAGTTTCGTACCATCGTAGTCTTAACACATTCCATCATAAATGATATAGAGAGAGGTGAGTTACCATCGCTAACGAAGCCAAAGTATGAAACAGTCATGCCAAAGTGAATAAGTCCAGTTTGAATCCATTCAACAGCCAAGACATCGGTTGCAACAAGGCCACCCTGAAGCAGGGCAGTTAACTATTGATTAGCACCAGTAGGAAATCTAGTAAAGACGCAAATGGAATAAACTAAACTAAACTAACAGAGGAGTGGAAACTTATAGGGAAATTCTTGCAGTCCACTGCAGAAAAAGGATTATAAGTTTCTTTTCTTGCTCTTTAAAAAATAAAAAATAAAATAAAAAAGTTGTGCAGCCTTTCTAGAGCTTTTTGATGTAGGGTTTTCTTTTTTTTTTTTGAAAGAAAATGATTTTTGGGAAAAAACCTTGTTTGAAGAAAAAGTGGATTATTTGGGTTAAATCATTAAAATATATTTTGTATTTAATATTTTAAGATCGTTGTCTGACCGATCGGACACCAGACCGCTCGTGCCCGCCTATTGCGGCTTTAGTTGTTCAGTGACAACCTTGGTGATGATTTTATACACGAGCCACTTTTTCTCGAACAAAATGGAAATCAATTTCAATGTGCTTAATGCGAGCATGAAAAACCGGGTTGGCATTATAAAAAAAATAAAGGGTATTTAGTATTTTAGCTGATGATTTTGAATGATTTGATTGATGATAGGATAAGGGATTTTTTGGAATAAATCGTGCATCAAACAAGGCCCTAGCGAATTTTGCATGGACAAGTTAATCATATCCAGCATAGTGGAAGAAGCATTGAACCCAAGACTAGCCTAGTGGTTAATGTTCTTAAATTCCTTACTGTGAGATGCATGTTTCATGATTTTATTTCGTAAACCGCTTATGAGTGTCAAAGGTCTAAGGCTCTGATGTTAACTTTTATGGGACAATAGACGCTATAATCACATCAGAAATATAATTGCATCATGTACAGAAGTACACCAACCCCTAGACTCCAAATATGTACCAGAGACAGATCAGAAGTAAACTTATTCAAAAAAAGAAGAATAAAGATTAAGGATCTTTCATAGATCAATGACTACCTTTACTATAGCAATTGCAGCCGACACTGGATCACTAACTCCTAGAACAGTCCACACCAAAGAATTATCTGAACCAGCAGGTATTATTCCCAGTGGGATTGAAATTGCTTCTCTCTGGTTCTCCCTGATAAGCAGGCCATTCAAAACCTACAAGAGAATAATGTCAGGTATATGCTGACACTTGAAGTGATATCTTGCTCTAATTTAGTCATAGACCTTCGCTGCCAAACAATAATCATTACTCGTCAAACAACAGTAAGCAAATTGTGAAGTACCAAGCAAGTATAACAGCTCAAAAATGCTACGTTAACTATTATACTGACGATATTTGTCACATAGAAGTACCAAAGCAAACAAAGTACTAAAGAAGCTTCAGATTATGTGGTCATGCCCAGAAATAGCCAAAGATGCTGAGGAAGCATAATTACAATTTGAAATTCTAAGCGCACAAAAATTGAAGATGATACAAATGTGCACCAGAATGGTAAAGGTAACCATTGAGAAGATTTATAAGTTTTTCTACAATACAACTGTAGACAGTAACCACTCTGATTGGGACAAATAAAAAATCACATGAAGTTCAGGTCAGAATGACATGTTACAATGTCATCAAAAATTTCTTGGAGAAAAAAAGTAGTGTCTACTCTTTTTATGGAGCAATCAGGTGATTATCTACTTTTAGCTTGGAAAATGTTGAAAGACCAAAGAAAACCCATAGAGAATCACCAAAAGTCACCCATATATGAACAGGCAAAAACCAACCTCATTAACAATGCCATCGCCTCCAACACATATAATTCCTGCAAAACATCACAAGCGTAAGACAGGTGTTTCAGAGATAAAAGGAAAATTCTAACAGGATATAAATGGAAACTGTTTGGCATAAAAGAAATGAGAGATAGAAATACCATCTGGGCATGTGCTTAAATCAACAGTAGATGCAAGAGTCTTAGCATGTCCAGCAGATTTTGTCTTGACCACTTCCATCTGAAAACCTGCAAGCTGTCGTGAAGAAAAATTTAACATCATTATTATACAATGTAAGCACATATTGCTATTCCTTCCATTCTATAATGGCACGTGAAAGAATTCGTTTTAAGAATGAATACTCATACACAAACTTAGTCAAGCCAAAAAAAGGTAGTGATTTATTATACCTTAAATATTGGTTCCACGGTGCCATGAAAAACTTTACTTGAACGACCACGTCCAGACCTTGGATTTAAAATCACTAGCACCCTGGGTGGACTTTTAGATTTGATGTATGGCATAAGAGAAAAATCAAAACTAGCTGTATCTGAAGCCTGATTCTTAGAAGATACCAAAGGATGTGGCAGACAGTTCAGAAAGCATTGCTGGTCAGCAAATCCACTGACCCACTGGTGCGCCTCTTCAGAACTAGAAGCCAAGAAACGAAAATCTTTCTGACTTCTTTTATTCTTTGTAAAACAAGAGAGGCCACACGAACTCTTTTTAATGGGGTATGCATGCACGGTAAAGAGTCTCAGACCTGTACTGTAAGATACCTGCAAGAATCAAGCAAACATATGTTCAGTCGTCATACAGGGAATCAGAAATGACAAAAAAAATCAAAAAAAAATCTGAAAGTCCTTACCGAGATCACATCCTCTAAAAGCAGCATATGAGAACCCCATAACAGCGCTTTGCTTGTCAGTTTAGCATCAACAGAATCCTGGTTTAATACCTCAGTGGAAGGTTGAGATTTACGACTACTCGTTACTTTTCTCTTATCAAACACAATCTTTCCAGAGAACACTTCATATCCTAACAAATCAGATTTCTCATCATGTATATCAATCCTATGATCATCCCTTCTTTCTTTCTTAGCATCATCGCTTACAGAAGTTATTTCAGCCCGTTTAGAGGCTTTCAACTTCCCACGCTTCTCCGGAAAGACAACTGGAGATGAATGCGGTCCAGTTGCTTTGGGAGAACACAAACTCAACCTACGAAGATTCTGTTGAGTCGGTCTTGGTGAATTATTCCTTGAAAGACTTTCACTCTTCTGCATATCCGTTTGCCAACAGATGGAAGAGACAGGAAGGAAGATATTTGTTGCCAGTGCAGTTGCCGCATAAACTCAAATCAACTCAAATCAACTCAAATCAGCTCAAATCTCTGCTTCAGAATATCTAATTCACAACAAATTTAATCGCATCCAATCAATCAGAAATCAGAAAATCTAATTTAATTCTTTAAAAGCCAGATTTATCCATATGTAGTGCAGTGTCCAAAATTCAAGTTAAGAATGAAACAATAATCGCATTGATGAGTATTAAAGAGAAAAACTGACCTTAAAGAGTTGATGAAACATGAGAAACAGTAAGTGATTATATCCAGTTCGGATCAGATCGTTGTGTCAAGGCATCGGCATGTCTTGGTAAGATGAAATAAAAGTGGTTATAGAGGATGAGAATCTCTTTATGAGTAGAGAATTGGAAGAAACTTACATGTAAATGAGAATTAGGAGTTGAATCGGAGCCCTAAAGAGGACGGATCGTGGATGGAGATGTAGAATTGGTTCTCTTTCTCTCTCTTCTGTGAAGCGGTTGGTGGTCGCCGTAGGAACTGGAGAGAGAGCTCGTCGCCGTAGTCCGATTACCAAGTGCCCGATGAGCTATAGCTCTAGCTAGACACGGAAATGAAGAAGAAGAAGAAGATGCACACAAAAAAAAAAAGTATCTTTGGACCCATTCTAATTCGGTGTGACCCGATTCGGATTCTTTTATCGCCGCGCCTGGACCCACCTACCCACTTCTAATGTATTTTTATAAATAAATATACTCATTTCAACTATTTATTTATTTATTTATTTATTTATTTATTTATATATATTTATATATATTTATAAGTTCTTCAATTTTATTATCTCATTTTATTTATATCTTATAAATGTATATTTAAATTTTTTTTATTATCAAGACATGATTTAAGACAAATATTTATGCTATGTAGGGGCTGGAGCGGTAATTTTTTCGGTACAAACGTGACATTACCCTAATTTTTTAATATTTTTAATTTAATACATTATTTTTATCTAACTTTTAAAAAACAAAAAAAAACTTTTATTCACTATAAATTTATCTATAATTTTCTAAGTTCATCCCAATTTTTTTTTTAAACTCACCACATAACTCGAATTAGTGGATCTGTCCCTATCGGTATAACTTCATTTTGTTTTATATGTTTATTATATCAAAAAATTTAGTATAAGAAAAATTATATTGTTATTTTGATATTTTAAAATTTCGAACTATACCACGATTTTGGTATGAGATATATAATATACATAATCCTATTAAAGTTTAATTATATTTTGATTTGATTGATTCGTTAATTTTGATAAAAAGTTATTAATGGTTGTGTGAAACTAATTATTGAAATTAAAATTAAAATTTAATTATTTATAAGTGTTATATATATATATATATATATATATATATATATATATATATATATAATTTATAAATATTATTTTGGTATTTCGGTATATACCTATATATAAAAAAATTAAAAATATCTTATATTTATCGTACCGATAATTTCGGTATCGGTATCATATTTATCATTTTTGTTTGATATACCAGAAAAATAAGTAATTTTCTCAACTTAGTTATATTTGACAATATTTAAAAATAAAATTTGAATCATAACTTTAATAGAGTATAAAATTATACTCTAATTTAAAAATTATATCAACTTTGATTCATAGAATAATATTGTACTAAACAAATAAAAAAAATCTTTCCAACTTTTTAATTTTGGCAAAATTTTAACAGGATCTTAATTATGTTGAACATATACCTATTTCAAAATTGACTTATTTTATGCATTTGTAATTATAGGCGTAAAAGAATATTTTTTGTATGGATTATTTGACTTATAAAATATATTACAACTTTTGAAAATCTTATAACTGATTTATATGTATATCTTCTTTTGACTTTTTTATTTTGATTTTAAAAGAGCAAATAACTTTATTTACTAATTTGTCATTTTTGTTTAATTGGAAGTATTTTTTTTAAGATAACAAATTTTTAAATAAAAAAACTTTTAAAAAGATGCAAATTTAAAGTGTTCAAAGGAAAATGTTGAATTTGACTAATAAAATTATACACATTTATTAAACTACTATATATATATATATATATATATATATATATATATATATATATATATATATATATAATATAATATAATATAATATGTCATTTAATATAAATCAATCAAAATTTGTCCAATTTATTAAAAAAATTAACTAATAAATTTAGAATTAATGGATGAATAAATCTTATTATTTCTATTGAATCATCATCAATTAAATGTTCTAATATCTTAATTTTATTTTCAAAATTTTGACACAAATATTCAAGTTATCTATTGTACATTTCATTATAAAACGTAAATTTATATAAAGTGAATTATAAAAACAATTAAATATAATAGTTGAAACTTGTTGAACTTATTGAATATTTGTTCAAGCCTTCAAATAATATTCATAAAAATAATGTTAATAACTTGAATAAGAAAACTTAAGTTAGTTATATTTGTCAATGATCTAAAACTACAATATGAATCATGACTTTAATACAAATATAAAATTATTCTATAATTAAAAAATAATTAAAAATATATATATATATCAACTTTGATTCATAAAATAATATTGTAAAAAAGTTTTAATAAGCTCATTTTGTACATTTAAAGGTGTAAAATAATTTTTTTTTATGAATTATTTGACTTTGAGAAATATATTAGAACTTTTGATAACATTATTATTGAAGGTTGATTAGGACTGGCTTCATTTTTATTGAGAATATTAAATTGTGAGGTCCTTTCTTTTGATTTTATTTCTGTTTACTTATTTTTCTTATCCAAAAAATAAAATAATAATTTAAAATAAATAAAATCTTTGTTTACTTATTTGTCAATTTTGCTTTATTAAAAATATTATTCTAAGACAACTAATTATTAAAGATAATAGTCAATTCAATTTTTTTGCTTAAGAAAACTTTAAATTTGACTAATAAACAAAAATAAAAACATTTATTAAACTACTATAGAATGTCACTTGATAAGAATCAAAATTTGTACAAGTGAAAACAAAATATACTAAGTTTATAGTCAATGATGAATAAATATTTTTATTGAATAATCATCTATTAATTATAGTTCTTATCTCAAAACTTTATGATCAAAACATTTGACACAAATGTTCAAAATATTCATTCAAAAAAATAGTGTTAGTAACCAACTAATTTAGTTCAATGCATAAGTTAGGGGTTGAACGATGTTAACAGAACTTAATTTGTTTAATAATTCAAATCAAAATTTATAACTTGAACATGTTCATTAGTAATTGATCTAAATTGTTAAACCCCGTTGGACTGACATGAAAAGCCAAAACAAAGAAGTAAGCATTTTGCTGAGGAATTTCATGGTTCTGTATGGATGCGTAGCTTATCACGTGTTGGATAACACGTGACAATACGAGAATCTGGAGTGGCTCAAGGTTCGATACGTTTCAATCATAGTTTGTGCGCCACACATTTTTTTAAAACAAAACATTATTTTTAAAGATTTTGACAGTACCAGACTAGTTTTGAAATTAACTATGTAAAAATAATTAATTTTATTCAAATTTTAATAATTTGGGGATTTGTTATAATCAAATGATAATTTAATTGAAATCCGGTTTAAATTAATCAAACGTAATTAATTTAAGAAAATATTATTTATTGAAAACAGAGTCACCAAATGATTTTAGAAAAATTAGTAAAATGTATGTATATAAACGTATTTTATACTAGAGTTTCCATAAGGGATTCGTTATTTGGTTACGTTCGGGAAAAATTTTTCGTGATATGTCATCCGCGTCCGTTGAAAACGGTTTTAATTTTTAAAAGTCTAGCTATTAAAAGATTTATTTATAACATTTATTTCCTTTAGATAGTAGTCCAGGGTTCTAAACAAGGATAAGTTTAGATTATGTAAATAATTGTACAAAATTATTTACAAGTGCATACCTACAATTACAGTTATTTAAGATTGAGTACAAAACTTGAAAAATATCATAAAAGTATTAGAATTTAAAAATAAACTTTAAACGGGGCCTTAGTCAAAATATTTGTTTGAGAAATATCTCGAAAATATTTTGAAATCATTTTCTGACCTCTTGGGATTATTTAAAAATGGATTGAGGTTCCAAAATTATTTTTACAAAAATAATTTTGAATTTTGAAAAGTGGAACCAATCATGTCTCAGGACCAGAGTCCTAGGGCTTGGGTCCGTTTTTACCAGTCGAAGACCGAATGTGCTCGTTCTAGACCAAGGGTGTTTTCGATCAAGGCTCAGGATACTCGGTCAGAGAACTGAAGTATTCGGGCCTGGGGTTCGGGAAGCTCGGTCCTGAACTCGGATTGTTCGGTCCTAGGTCTGGGAATCTCGGTCCCAGATCTAGAATTCTCGGTCGTGGGTCATGGGAGTCTTGGTCCCAAGTCAAACCTCTCGGTCTTAGGTGAAAACCCTAGATCGGATTTCTCGGTCATTACTCAAGAACATCGGTCCTAGGTCATTGGTCTCGGTCCTAGGTCAATTTTCTTGGTCCTTGGTCTAAGTCAGGACCGAGAATTCTCGGTCCTATCTCTTAGTCATCAGTCTTACAAGACTCTGGTCCAAGAACACCGAATGTTCTTCATTTGGTATGAAAATTGCAGGTTTGTATCTTTTGATATATATCATGAAAACATGATCTGTAAATTGCTAACAACTCATATGGATGTAGAGATCATAACCCCTAATCCTAGAATCGATCAATCGAACCCTAAGACAATTGATTTTTCAAAACGATTTCTAGGGCAAATTTTAGAACTTTTGAATTAGGCCATCACATGGCCTAATTCTTGCTCCAACAACTTTGAAATGATGTTTACAATCGAACACAACCAAAACAAGAACATCAAACAAGCTCTGTAACAACTTTACAAACTGAAATTTAAACTTAATATTTCTAAAATTTCAGATCGATCAAACATGATCGGGATGTATGTAATGTAATTTAAAAATCATCCAAACATGTTAGGCAACTATTTGAATCAAAATTTAATCACAAAAGCTCAATAACATTAATTTCAAATTTTCGAAATTTTCAAATTAATTTTGGGTTTTTTTATAGAGGTTGATTTGATGTAATCTCTTTCGGCAAAAAGCTTGGATATCATCTAGGGATTGATTTAGACTATAAAAAGCACGAAATTGAACCTTAAATAAGATGAACCCGATCGAAGTTGAAAATTTTCAATTTTGAATCCTAACTTGAGTTATAGTAGATATGGAAACTTACTAGTGATTAAATAACACTCCAATGAACTTTACGAAGCTTTCTAGAGCTCTTGATCAAAGTTCAGAACACTGGAACAGTTTCTTCAAAAACTAGTCGTCTGAGCTTCTTTGAACATCTTTAAGCAGGTGGTAATTAGTGGATTTTATTCGATGGATTGTAAGAACGCCTAGAAAGTATTTATACTCAATCTAAGTCTGTTTTGAAGTCGAATTCATATTGAATTTGGCTTCTAAAACTCTTATTCTTCGTTTCTATTTGTCCTCGCCAGCCTAGTTTTAGGGTAACTTTTGACTTCTTATCAAAGGGGAATTAAAGGAGAGGGAGAGACGTGCACGTTGGTGAAGTCTGGAAGGATAAGGTTGAGAAACGAAGGAGATAGAGCTTCTGGAAGGATCACCGGCGTCAAACGCGAGCCTCCGGCGTTCACAATTTCTCAATGGAGAATGAGAACAAAACAATGTCATTTTGTTTAAATAAATGCGTCGTTGGCGATCCGTCCATCGCTAGGCGTTCCGTTTGGCGTCGGGTATCTAGGCTAACGGGGTTAGCGTCCCGTTAGCTGATCCGATGTGGATCCGAGCGCGCGCTTCATTGGTTACAACTGGATGCATGGCTTCTTCCTGGGCGTTGGATGAAAATATGCGCTGATCTGATGGATACAAATCCTGCTACAACTGATTCCCTTATTTTCGGCCACACTAGATTATCAGTTTTTATTTTTAATAATATGGTTAATTGAAATTGATCATTCTCTTTCATTTTTCTTCACCAAATTAATACACAAAAATATTTTTGATAACATAATAAAAATTATGTTTATTTATTTTATTTTTGGGGTATTTATTTAATTATTTTATACTATAAATTATACATAACTTATGTCTAAAATTATAATTAAATTAATTCAACCCCTTTTTGAGTTTAATTTGGGTAAAATAAATACAATATTTTAATCCAAAATTATTTTTAGTTTTTAATTAGTTTTTCTAATTAGGGTTTAATTACCACGATAATTAACCCTAATTTAGTTTTAACATCTTCTTTTCATTATTTTGAATTAAAATAATTCAAAATATTATTTTAAAATATTAATATCATTATAAATTGAGGTATGTCAAATTTTCATGCTTACAGAATGCCCCTCTCGACCCGAGTTTGAATAAAACAAACTTCGTATTTGGAAAACGTGAGTTCGAGGTTGAACATTTTGAAATTTGTATCACAACTTATAATAAGGTGGAAGGATAGAACCTAGATAACTACAGATGATGGGGATGAATCATGATAATGATTCATATGTCGGATTGTCACACGATCATTCATCGGTTGAATCTTGAACAAGCTATGGGTATAATAGTAAGTAACCCATTCCAAACTCATAAGCATGATTAGCGACTTGTCATCCATCATGAAAGTCATTTTCTTGATGGGATACAATGGAAGAATGTCCTATATTTTATCATTGCTCTGTACCGGAGGTCCTTGCAAGGTTTTCTTCATTAGTCAGAACTGGCGGTAAGCGCTTGAGCTTGTCAAGTAGATATATATAAAGGATTAAGATGAACCCTTTTACTTACATTAGAAGACATATATGAGTTGTTCAGGCTCATTAGCGTTTCTGCTAGAATAACACTAGAGGGATCTTTGTTGCCTCTTCGCATTTGGTGTGCTACCTCAATAATTCTTAAGGAGGGCTTACCATTTGCTGATGTTAGAAATAAATGACTCAGTATGATTGACATCGTTATCATAGATGATCATCTCTCCATTTTTATTTCCATCTTGGTCCAAGTTTGGAAATTGATGTACGTCATTACGATGATAATATCGGATGTGAATTTGGAGTATTTGTACATTCCTGTAAGAGCTTTCTAATGGCATTGAGTCTACAAACGGCCTTAAATGTAAAATATTTTTGTTGTCCGTCTTAAGAATATCCCGGAGTTCCTCTATAGTTGGGCACATAGATCTTTTACCGAGGAAGTAAGCTCGTTTGACTAGGTTCCACCTTCGCTACATTTCCATCATGAAAGTGGAGTTTACTTTGAAGTTTATGAACTTCATAATGGGGATGAGGTCATAAGATTGATAATTCCATTCATTAGCGTGAAAGTTATCGATATAGGGGACCAGCACGACATTAGTCAACATGGACATCGTTGGTGACTGTGATTATAAAAGAGTGAAATATTGCAATTGTAAAAACAAGAGCAAATGTATATGCACATAGCATGACTTATAATGAACATCTCATAAGCATTTTATATACTTGTTTTATGGAACTACGATTTTATACAGTTCAAAATTTCGTGCTTCATAGTTTGCTAGTTAATTATTACTGCTTTCTAACTCCTTTCGTTATATAACAGTGGTAAAACTAAAGCTCCTTTTTTTAAGGGGTAGAGGTGACGGAACCTTCACTTTCTTCTTCTTCTTGCTGACGTCAGTACTCATCTATAATCTGGTCTAGATAATCCTTTTGTCCTTTGGGATACCCATATTGACTACATCATTTCAAAGCTCTAGATAGTTTGCGTAGTCATTAGGTCAATAGGTCTTTGTCTATGACAACCACAAAATCACGATAGGGAGGTATGCAGTCTCGTCTAAATTGTTTGAAAACTCACTGGTGTAGTAGGAGGTAACCCACTCAAGACTCATAAGTACAATTACGGGTTGATCATCCATTAGATATGTCATCTTCTTAATACCATACCATGATAGAAGTTCCCGTATGGAATTATTGTCATGAATTGGTATTTCTGGCTTGGCACGCCTGATGCGTCGACATTGAACAGCGACACACATCTCACTATTGGGAACCGGGGGAGGTATACGCTCCAACTTTTCCAAGAGCCATATATAGAGAATAATGAGAGCCCCTCTCTTGTTGAGATGGTAGGTGAAGTATGATTCATTTAAACCTAGCAATGTTTCAGCTAGAATAATTCTAGTATGATCCTTGTTTCATTCCCTAAGGTGGCCGTAAGCCACTTCCAATACCTTCGATGATGGTGGGAGGTTTCCTGATGGGGCGAGGAGAAAGTGGGCCATCATAATCGTCATTGTGAGCAGGGAGGTGCTGAAATTCAGTGGAATCTCTCCGCTCTGAGGGGCCAGTTTCACCCAGCGTAGAAGGTCCAAGTATGTTCTCACTAGGATTTTGTCCACCGCGGTCTTAGTATAACCGAATTCTTCATGAATAAGGTGCCTGAGAGACATGGACTCCGTGAAAGGCTTGAGTCTAATGATGTTCTTGTTATCAATCATCATGATTGCTTTGAAATCTTCAATAATTGGACAGATTTGGCGATCTCTTATGATGAAGGCCATGTGTCTTAAATCCCACTTTCGCTGCATTTACATCATAAAGTTATGATGGATTCAAAAGTGAGTGTATTTGAGCGCGGTATTTAGTTTGTAGCCTCGGTAGTACCATTCTGTTTTGTGGAAATTGTGACTCTAAAGGAACATATCTTTGTTCTCTAATAGGGTCATTCTAAAAGCGTATAATCAATTTGACAAACATTCCATTTGATTTTGATAAAGTAAATATGCTTAGAGATGTTTATTATATCTATTATAGATGTATGCATGTATAACAAATAAAACTTATAAGTTGATTTGTCGAAGTTTTGTTGTTTGGGGACGTTAAACAACAGTTGGGTAAAGTAATCGGGTTTTGTGTGCTAAGGTGTGGTCAAGGTTTGGTTGGGAATTTCTCCCCACTGTCACTAAGGTTGCATCCTGACGGATGTATCAAAGTCGAAGGGGAGATCGATTCTAGGTTCCTAGTTTTTCCTCATGCAACATCTCTCGGTCACAAACCGGTATGATTTGTCTTCATGTAATTCGTAGAAGTATAAAGTTATAATCTAGTACTTATTCACGTAATCCCATGTGATATACTCGTATGATTCCTATCAATTATTAGGATAAATCTTAGGTTCCCTTTGGGTGATGAACCATGTAAGGTGGACTATTATGAAGATTTAAAATGTTATAAATAAAAATTTATATAGCTAGAGATTTATTTGTTCATAAATTAAAGATCCCCAACAGAGTCGCCAAAAAGTTGTAACCCCAAAGAAGATCTTTGGTTCCGTAGCTTAGCATGTGTCGAATGACACATGGCAATACAGGGGATCCAAGGTGGCTCGGGGTGTATGTAATGTTATTTGAAAATCATCCTAACATGTTTACAAACATGTTAGGCAACTATTTGAATCAAAATTCAAGCTCAAAAGCTCAAGAACATAAATTTTAAATTTTTTTGATTTTCAAATTAGTTTTGGAATTTTTTTATTGATGTTGATTAAATAAAATCTCTTTTGACAAAAAGCTTGGATATCATCTATGGATTGATTTCGACTATAGAAAGCACAAAATTGAACCTTAAATAAGATCAACCTGATCAAACTGGAAAATTTTCAATTTTAAATCCTAACTTGAATTACAGCAGGTCTAGAAACTTATTAGTGATTGGAGAACACTTCAATGAACTTTACGAAGCTTTCTAGAGCTCTTGATTGAAGTTTAGAACGCCGAAGCAGTTTCTTCAAAAAACAGTCGTCGGAGCTTCTTTGAACATCTTCAAGCAGGCTGTAATTAGTGGATTTTGTTCGATGGATTGGAATAAAAACACCTGTGGAGTATTTATACTCAATCTAAGTCGGTTTCAAAGTCAATTCATGTTGAATTTGGCTTCTGAAACTCTTCTTTTTCGTTTATGTTTTGTCCTCGCCACCCTAGTTCTAGGATAGTTTTTGACTTCTTATCCTAGGGGAATTAAAGGCTAGGGAGAGACGTGAACGTTTGTGAAGTTTGGAAGGATAAGGTTGAGAAACGAAGGAGGGAGATAGAGCTTCTAGAAGGATCGTCGGCGTCGAGTGTGAGCCTCTGGCGTTTGCAATTTCTCGGTGGAGAAGGAAAACAAAACGACATTGTTTTGTTTAAATTAATGCGTCATTGGTGTTCCGTCCATCGCTAGGTGTTCCATTTAGCGTTTGGGCATCTGGGCTAATAGGGTTAACGTCCCATTAGCTCATCCGGTGTGGACCTGGGCGTGCGCTTCCTTGGTTACAACCGGATGCGTGACTTCTTCATGGGCACTAGATGAAAATCTAGCGCTGATCTTATGGATATAAATCCTGCTGTAATCGATTCCCTTATTTTCGGCCACATTGAATTATCAGTTTTTATTTTTAATAAAAGGGTTATTTGAAATCGAATTTTAACAATTTTCTTTCATTTTTCTTCACCAAATTAATACACAATAATATGTTTAATAATATAATAAAATTTATGTTTATTTATATTATTTTTGGATATTTATTTAATTATTTTAGGCTATAAATTATTAAATTATACATAACTTATGTCTAAAATTATAGTTAAATTATTTCAACTCCTTTTTAAGTTTAGTTTGGGTAAAATAAATACAATATTTTAATCCCAAATTATTTTCAGTTTTTATTTAATTTTTCTAATTAGGGTTTAATTATCACCATAATTAACCCTAATTTAGTTTTAACCTCTTCTTTTGATTATTTTGAATTAAAAGATCAAAATATTATTTTAAAATATTAATACAATTATAAATTGGGGTATGTCAAATTTTCATGTTTACATAACCCGATTCAATTGACATTACTCAACTCAAACCCGATATAATTAATATCACATCTCTATTTCATATTAAAATAACATCAGCATAAAAAACTATGAAGTTAAATCACAAATCCGTTTACAAAAACCTTACATTACAAAAGAAGATGAATGAGTAAGAAATGGCAAACACAAAATCTTATAAAAAAATTATGAATAAATTGATGGACTTACTTTGGATATTTCAAGTGTATCTGATTTTGACATGTTTATTAATCGGGTTAAACATATTGACATGATTTGAACTCGGACGCAATATACATAACTATAACCTAATTTAATAACACATTACTAATATAGTTCAAATTGTATGAGTAACTCTTAAGAAATTAAAAGTTACGTATTTAATTCTCGTTTAAAACACCCTATTTAGAATAGATATCATAAATTTAAATTCATATTAACTTCTAAAGTTAAAATATATATACAAAGGACAATACCAAGTTTTATATATAATTATTATTCAGTTTTATTCTGTCCTTAAAAGTGGATATTCGCCCACGTTCTATAGGGACAGGTTTTAAATGGTGAATATATTTTGAGCCAATGAATAATTTAAAATTAATAAAATTCAATTAATTAAATACAATTTGATGTTGACAAGTTGTTTCCCTCCACATAACTTATAACATTCATTGTTTCCTTCAATAAGACATAAAATTTAATAAATTTGTCAAAATTATTATATTTCTAAAAAACATCCATTAATAATAATACCCTTCTGAATATTTTAATTTCACTACTTTTTAAGAGATTAAATATTTCAAACTATATTCAAATTAATTACACTCAACTAAAATTAAATAAAAAAAACAAAAATTGTTTCTTACTTCAAATCAAGTCCCCATCAACATTAATCTGATATATTTTAAAACCATACCTAATTGGAGACTATTTTATAATTCAAATTGAATTACCAATGTACCCTCCTAAAACTTGTAAGGAATGAGGTATAAAGTAAAAGTAGATATGAATAAAGAAAATAATAATAATAATAATAATAATAATAATGTAAAGTAACCTAGCATAAAAAAAATATGCCGTTATTGGTCCCCAGAAGTTTGGTGTGTGGGTCAGAGTAACTTATTTTTACTTTTAACATGATAATTTTAACCTCTATAAAACAATATACGGGAAATTCGGACTTGTCCTTGATTGATTTTTTCCATATATTCTTTTTAATTTATATTAAGTTTTTTTAATGTTAAAAAGTGTATAAACATTATAGTATAAATGTAAAAGAACAAATATATATTTTTTTATATACAACGATCACACATTCATGTTTTCTCTTACGTTTTATATAAGAATTGAATCTATAATATTTTGTATCTTATTACTTTGTCTTTGAGTTATATTCGTGAGTTTATAAATAAATAAATTTAAAAATACTCTCAAACAAACATCTAATGTTATTTTTTTTTAAATTAAATAAGAAGAAAAACAAAATAACAATTACAGTAATTATTTTTACACATTTTACTAAGTTAATTTAATTGAAAAAAAAAACTTATTTTAGTTGAAATAAAGAGTAATTATGATAGTTTCCTAAACATACAAAACAAAAAGCATATTGTTATGAAAAAATATATATCTTTTTAAAGTTAGGATTGTAGAACGAGTTTTAAAATTATGATGATCGGACTTTAACTTAGGTTAGTTTAATGATAATCGAATCTTACCGTTTTATTTTTTTTAGTTAGGATTCTTTTTATTTAAGTTAAGATAAGATAATATTATGACTTCGAATAAATATAAACTCATTGAAAATATATTTTGGGATTCTTTGGATATAGTGATATTTTTCAATAAAAATAAAGTCTCCACTCAAATCTATGTTGCTTGACACTCTAAATGTTGTTATTTATTAAATAATTAAACAATAAAAGACACATTAAAAAAATATTAGTATTATAATTAATGAAAAGAAAAGGAAAGGAAGAAATAAGCTTAGTGGTGAAGGAGGAGAATAGTATCTTTTCTCTTTTTATGAGATTGAAGATTGCAGCTTTATATTGTGGTGCCATAGATGGCCCATTTATCCCTTCTTATTAATTAATGCCTCTTCTTATTTACTTTCAAATAAAATATTAAAGTATTAAATAGTAAGAATATTTTGAACATTAATCTAAATAAATTATTATATTAAATAAGATTTTTACAAAATTAAATAAATCATATGAAGCCTAAGCTTTTATGTTCTACGGATCAAATTCCAAAAAAAATCATTAGATAGGTTTGAGGTAAAATTTTGATACAAGTTTTTGATATAATAAAAATTGATTTATATTAAGGTTTATAATTTATTTAATTAAACAACCTATCTGATTCGTTTTTTTAAATATATTATTAAAGTTATATTTTGTATTTTTACTTTTTTAATAAGAAATTATTTAAAATTTTTATTTAGTTAATGTTTTTATTTATTTATTTTGTATGATCAATTATTCAAAAGTAATTTAAACATGTTTAGAATATGAATATATAAAATTATTTGGATGTAAAGGATATATATAAAAATATAAAAGATCATTATCAAATTTAAATTTATTTAAACAAAAAATTGACCAAATCCTATGATTAGTCATCCTAGGGTTCAAACAAACCATGTAGGATCACGACCTTTCCTAGCCGACAATTCAAATATGTTTGATAATATTTTGAAGGAATTCAAACCCAAAATATTTTGTTTGATTTTAACTCACAAAACTTTTATTTAATATTTATATATATATTATGTTTTTGTTATATTATATATATTACACATTATATATTGTATCATAATTTGCTCTCTCTCATTAATTATGATCAAATTCTCTTTCTAAATCTTCATTTTAAATCTATAAACTAAAACGCTTATTTGAGGAATTTTTTTTTTTTTTTTAGTTTTACCGAAATTTTATGATAAAAACTTTGTTCGATAAAAATTAGAAAAAAATTTGTTTTTAAATTTTGAAGACTAATTTATCCTGACTTTAGAGGATATGGGGTAAATGAGAGAATGATGATTTAGAGAAAGAGGATAAAATTAGAGGGTAATTTTGATATTTAAATAATAAAATTATTTGATTTAATGATTGATAAGATGTTTGAGTTTTAAGATAAAAACTGGATTTTATCTCAAAAACCTTTTTATCAAAGAGCTCTAAGTCTCTTATTTCTTAATGACAACTTTTTTTCGTTGAAGAATAAAAATGTGAACTAAAATAATTGTGATTGCGAATCAATTTTCGAACATCGAACTCGAGTTGAAACTTGATTTCGAGTTTATCAAATTTCAAATCAAATACCACAATAAAGATTGTCATCATAATCAAAACTATGTAAGAATTTTTAAAATAAATCTAAAAGAAAAACAAAACTAGTTCATCAAATGAAGTTGTATTTTGAGTGATATTTTTTATATAAAATTAATAACACATATGATTTAAATTCAAAATAAAGTTTATCACTTTAGTTATTTAATAAAAAAAACAAAACAAAACAAAACATCACCAGGCTTTGCCCTTTTTTTCCTTTAATCAAACACCACATGATAGAAGAAGAGTTCATCTTTCTCTATCTAGAATAAAGCAAGTCTAGTACCACAACAACAACTTTGATATTCAACAATTTCAAATCTCAAATCCCAAATCCTTCATCTTCATCAAAAGACCAAACTTTGAATCATATATATATATATATATATGTTTGAATGGTCAAAATCTATTAATAATTAATTAGGGTTTTCAAAAAAGATTTCTGAATACTGATTGCTTGCTGGCTGTAATAATAATAATATAAGTTGGGGATTTGTGGCTATAGAATAGGTAGAGGGTCAAGGGTTCTGGTCAGGTGGGGACAATTGTCTCTGTCTTTGTCTTTTGCTTCTACTACAAAGAACAACAACAAAGAAATCATCTTTTTCTTTCTTTCTTCTTCTTCTTACTCTACAGTCTTACTGTTTTCTACTCAAACCCCATTTTCATCTTTTTAGAGAGAAGAAGATGGTTGGGGGAAGAAGAAGAGAAGAAGAAGGTTTTCTATGTAAATTGAAAAGAGCAATGAAATTGATTCTACAAACAACAACAACATGTACCTGTTCTTTTCCGCCGGAGAAGACAACAACCCTTGTCGCCGCCGCCGCCGGAGATCCACTTCCTCACTTTCACCATTGCTCAAGTGGTGAAACAGTTGTTTCAGGGGAACCCAATTCCTCAAATACCAAGGTAGATTTCATATTCATCTTTCTCTCTTTAATGGCGATTGATTGATTGATTGATTGATTGAATGATTACAGAACTTGTGTCCAATATGCCTTGATGTTCTTAGCTATGGAGGAACAACAACAGACAGTAGTCCTGGACAAGCAATCTTCACTGCACAATGCTCTCATTCTTTCCATTTCACATGCATTTCTTCCAATGTCCGCCATGGAAGTCTCAATTGCCCTGTTTGTCGAGCTCATTGGTCTCATCTCCCTCGTAACCTACAATGTTCAGATACTTGTATCAACCAAACAGATCCAATTCTACGAATCCTAGATGATTCCATCGCTACTTTCAGAGTTCAAAGGAGATCATTTCTCAGATCTGCTCGTTACGATGATGACGATCCAATCCAACCTGACCGTCATCCCGATCATCCTCATCTCCGTTTCTCAGTTCATCAAATCTGCCGTCCATCGAATAATTACCTGTCGGTAACTCTGAACCATCTACCGGCGACTGATCTAGTCTTGGTTGCTAGCCCTAATGGACCTCATTTGAGACTTATAAAACAATGCATGGCACTCGTCGTCTGTTCTCTTCGTCCGATTGACCGAGTCGCCATTGTAACCTACTCGTCCGCCGCTGCACGAGTGTTTCCACTCAGATGTATGACGCCGTACGGGAAGAGAACAGCTCTGCAAGTCATCGATCGTCTTTTCTACTTCGGACAGTCAGATCCAATGGAAGGATTACAGAAAGGGATAAAGATAATCGAAGATCGAACTTACAAAAATCCTCAATGCTCCATTCTGCATCTCTCCAACAGTCCTACGAGAACTTATCAGTGTACGAACGACGACGAGAATCCGATTCCGATCCCGATCCATCGGTTCCACGTTGGATACGGCCACGGCACATCGAACGGTTTCGTGATGAACGAGTTCAAGGAGTTTCTCGCTAGAGTTGTCGGTGGCGCGATTACGGAAGTCCGGTTGCGAATCGGAGAGAGCGGTAGGATCGTCGACATCGGCGAGCTTAGGAGCGGCGAGGAAAGAAGAATTCCATTGGATTTTGAGGAATCGAGAAATCTCCGTTTAGTTTACAGCTATAAATCTCCGGTTGCTGAAGAGTGTTACAGAACAGGTGAAGCGGAGGTTGACGACGGTGGTTCGCAGCCATTGGAGAGGAGCTTGTTAGGAAGAACAAACGGTTTTGAGAGCTGGGGTTATGATGATCCTTATAGAACTAGAAGATGGGCTAAGCATTTGCATGGCTATAGAATATAGTTAGGGTTTAGGGTTTCGATTTCATGATGGATGATCAGCACTTTATATATAGTTTTCGAGATTGCGTTTTATCACTGAGTTATGATTATCCGCACTTTTTTCATAATGAATAACGAGTGAGTCGTAGCGTCTGAATCAATCAATACAAAGTCGAGAACAACCGACGAATTACTACAGTTAGAAACAACATATACAACTGATGGTCATAACTAAATACACTAATAAAATTCGAAAAGAAACACAACTTAACGAACCAAGAACGACTTTAAGGATTTGCAGCGGCTTTGCCTGATCGTTTCTTTCTATTCAAGATCCAATGGCGGAAACGTTGTTTAAATGCATCTAATCTGTCGTGATGTTTGTCGCGTTTCCTTGTAAACGATAGAGAGCTGTCACCTTTCTTCTTTTTCCCATTAGGAATAATGGAACCTGGTTCTTCTGGACTTGTCTGTAAATGAAAATCGGAAAATTTAAAACCTGGGCGATTATCGGATGATCCAGATGCAAATAAACACTAACCTTATGGCCATTGTCATTGGCAGGGATGGTAGTGTCATCTGAAGGAAGGTGATCATCATTGCTTCCTAATGATGAACATATTCCCCAGCTCTCTCTATTCGAGCTTGTGTACGAGCAAGACTCGTCGTTTTCACCAATCCGTTTTTCCTGATAAGAATCATCCAAGCATAATTCATACCCGTCGAAGGATTCGATCAAGAAAACAAAACCAAAAATTTTATTTCACCTGTGTCTGTGATGGATCATCGGCTTTTGCTTCATTTTCATTTGGCATCAAATCCTGCAATTTCCCCAACCGAAAAGGTTAGCAACAAATTTTCTTCTTTTTTCTCGGGCTGAAAAAAAGTAAGTAGAGTTGGTTGGGTACAATTTCTTCACTAGAAAATGCGGCAATTTCAGAAAGATCAGCAACAAGTTTAGGATTCGAAGAAGAAACGCTTCTTGGTGGAAGTGAAGATGAGCTTGCTGCTGCATCAGCTCCCATTGTTTGTAGACCAGAAATTATCTCAAACAACAATGTCTAAGAACAACAAAGGAAGAAGAAAAAGAAGAAGCCATAGACATGTTCCCATTAGTATTATAACATCATTCGTTTTTTTTTCCGAGTGTATTCCAACGGCACTCACCTCGTCAATACCAGAGCCAAACTTCATGTTTCCAAAGTCATGATACTTGTCAATGTTACTTGAAATGGCTGGGGAGATTTGAGGAGGCTGAAGAATGTTGTAGAAGAAAATGGAAACCGAATCATAATAGAACTGTGGTCTCGAAGAATTATGATCACCATCAAACTTAATTACATTCTTGTCTCCCTGCAAATAAAATAAACAAATCATTAATTTCTCCAAAATAAAACGATATAAAAAACATCAATACTGACCGCGTAGGTGTTGAATATGAGGTCGGAGTGATGAGATTTAATAAACTTATCGTCATTAGCATGTCCAAATAAAGCAGGAATAAATGTTTTGGGGGCAACCTGCAAAAAGTTAACCGTAATAACAAAGAATATATTACAACTACTCAACCAAATAATAATAATTAACTGCATTAATTATTCAAACCTCTAAGCAATTAAGGTCCATAATGTCAAATTTCGCCTTCCTCTGGATTATACGCCTCATATATTGAATTCCAACTTTAACCTGAAACAACAAGACAAAAGCAATGTTTCCTAAATTAACATCCAACTGTCATCATAGTTATACTCAAAACAAGTATAGAATAAGAACTTAGTATTCTTAATCAAGAGATAATGGGTATTTTGCTCCATGAACCTTCATCTGAGTTGGAGTTTGCTCCACATACCAGATTTCAACTACTAGAAAGGGACTTTTGAAGACGGTAAATATTGTCGTTTAAAAGAATCAAAATCCCATCGAGATGCTAAAGTTGTATAAATATTATCAGATAATATTTCTATATTTCTATACCCGTTGTTAATAATCAAAGAAGACAGGTTTTTGATTTTTAATGACAATGTTAATTTCTATATTAGGCCCGTTTCTAGTAGTTGAGAATGACATAAAGTTCTATCCGTTATACATTGAGTAACTTCCAACTTTTTTTTAAAGCTAACGAGCAATATAGGTGACCAGGGAGAACAATATCAAATTCAGATGAAAGTTTAGATAGCAAAATACTTGTTATCTCCTTAATCAACAAAGGCTTAACTCTTAAGCACCAAAAACCTATGTGCTATTTTCTCTTGATCCTAAGCGGGTGGTGGTGGTGAGTAATAATATATAGTAGAGAAAATGCGTTTTAAAATGAAACACACCGTAAATTTTGGAAGCCGAATTTTGTAGACATCCACGAGTTCCATCATGAGACTAAATAAGTTTGAGAATGCACTATCGAGAACCATCCCAGCTATTGATGGGTCTTCGGCTCCATAAAGAAGGCTGTACACCAATATCAAAAAGGCTAAATCAAACATTCGAAAGAGAAAGATAGAATCAATGAATGAATGACAAACCTGGTTACTGCTCCCATTGATCTACCCCAAAGGCCTATAAATGATATTTGTTTACTGTTTCTCAAGTAAGAAACAACAGCTTTGACATCATCTTTCTGAGAAAATTAAGAAAAAAAATTACGAAACACTAGTTCAACCTATTACTAATGTGCAACAATCATCGTACACACCTCATGCCAACCAAGGCTGACATAATCACCAGCAGACAAACCAGAGCCAGAAAAATCGAAAGTAAAAACAGTAATATTCGAAGGAAGAAGAACCACAGCAGCCTCATTCGCATCTGCTCTACACCCACTGTATAAAATCCATCATTCCATTATCACAACAACAATCACAATAAACTTCAGTAAAATGATTTAAAAAACGTCGAAAACAAACACACCTGTTTCCATGACAATATACGACACAAGGAAGAGCAGTATCATCTGGGAAAGGTTCTGGAACATAATGACTACATTGCAATGCATACCCTCTTTTATTTGTTATCTGAGGATGTTTTAACATAAATTATTTTATAAAACAAATCGTAATATCCGATAGAGATGTCCATACTTGCCTCAATGTCCAATCTTCTATAATGTCTACCCGCAAGTGTAAATTCCTTTTCCCATAAATACTGCTCCGGATCGTACTGAGCTCTGCACGCGTAAAATCATCGACAACTACTAATGAAACAACTCAACAACCTAGTACTTCACAAATTTAGTGTTCTTTCTAGTATAATAACCATTGTGTGTTTACCTGGGTGGCCTGATGACGAAATTAATGAACTGTTCAATCATCTTCCATAAAAAAACAAGAAAAAAAGTCCAGATAGTTAGAATTCAATCTATTATACAGACAGCATTTACTAGTAAGTTGTTAATTAGAACGAATATCAGCCAATTTTGAGAACAATTAAGAAAAAACATCTGATTTCATGAACTAACAAGGCTAGATCTCAAACTTTCCAGTATAGAAATTGGTTAGGAAATGAAGCGAAAGACAGTAAATAACAGCATGAAAAAAGGATAAGGCTATTAATTAAGTATTACCTTGAGATTTATTTCATAATCTAGGTCAGTGGAATGCAGAAGAAGAAGAAGAATGAATGAAGTAGCGTGGTTTCATTGCTGGTTGAGAAATCAACGGAGAAAGTGCAACGACTGTTAGTAATACTAACAGTAGTGGACTGAATCTATCTCTTTATACATCACAGAATCATGATTCATCAGTATGAATGAATCTCTGTAAGTGAAGAAGAGATGAGAAATGGGGGAAGAAAGGGGGGCGTTATTAATGGGTAGATCTGATTCTCAGTCATCAACAACAATAACACGAGTAAAATGGATTATGATGATGATGATGAGGAGGAGGAGAAGTGAATTAAGAACAAAAACAAAGTTATTATTATTATTATTATTATTATGAATTATGACAACTCATTTGATCTGAATTAATCCCTAAATTGGAATACAATCAAACATAGGGAAATATGAAATTCTTTCTTTTTTCTATATTTAATTAATTTATTTTATTTAAATTAGCTCATGTTTTCTACAATTGGAATCCACTTTAACTCCTTTTTTTCAACTTTAATTTATAAAAAATTATTAAATGAAATAGAAAATTTTACTTAAAAATTAAGATAACATGAAATTATTTATAAATAAATAATATAATGTGTGAAAAGTTTACACTATGGTTGGTTGAAAGAACAAATGTTATTGAATTTATTAAAATATATTTTAGAATATTATTTCATTTAAATAAATATTTAATTAGATATTTAAAATAAAAATAATTTTTAAGTAAATTAAAATAATTCAATCCACCCTAGAGCTGGGTTTCCAAATAAGCCTATATTATGTTAAGGGATAATTATTATTTTTTTAAGAATTACTTTATTTAATTTTAATAAAGAATTAAAGAAAAAAAAAAGTGAAAAATAATATTATTGAAATCAAAATAATTAAATGAAAATTTAAATGAAAAAATTTAACACTTTTAAGGCAATTCTAAATATATATATAATAATAATAATTGATGAAGTAGAATAACTTAAATTTCTATAAAATATTATTTGTTGTCCCATAGGATTTGATAAATTATGTTGGAAAATGTTATTTCAAATGTTAATACTAACAATCCATAAAGTTTTTATTTTTTATAAAAAAAACAATTGTATAAAACAAGTTCACTTTAACTTATGTTAAAGTGTTCGAAGTTAAAATTTATAAATATATTTGAAAAATTAAAAAACTCAAAGAAACAATGTGAAGTATTTTTATAGAGATCTCAAACTTAAGGATCATTTTCAATGAGCTTTTATTAAAATAAATATAAATCTAACTTTACATCTAATAACTTAATTTCATTTGTTGCTAGGAGGGAACAGATACGAAAAATGATCATAAAAAAATCAAATGGAATGAACAACAAACGACCTACCATTATTTAAAAATATTATTCGAATTATAAATATTCGGAATAAAAAATTTAATCTGACTAAACAAAATATAACATAAAAAGAAATAAGGAATAAAAATTCGAATTTTTGTTTTTGGAAGGACCAAGATAAAAATGAGTTTTAAGCCTCACATTTATATCTTTTATTGAGAGATAAGAAACTTCTATTAATTTTTTATTTTTAAATTCAAATAAATTTTAGAGAAAAAGAATGAAGTACAAACATAACCTAAGGTCTTGTTCAGATTGAGGTTTTTTAAAAAATCTAGAGATAGAAAAAAATAATGATTAGTGATGATTTTAAGGAGGTGATGATTATTTTTGGTAAAAATACTTAAAGGGTATTGGTATATATAAATAAAATAATAAATAATATTTTAAAATAGCGGGTATTTTGGTATTTTTATTAATGAAATGTGTGATGTGATTGTTGAGAAATGAATGATTGTAAAAATGATTTGGGTTGGGTTTTTTTCAAAACTCAAAGAGAACGAGTCCTAAGCTTTAATAAAAGTTTGAAGTCTTTGTAATGTAATCTAAGATATTTTGTTAATAAAATTCATATCATTTTTTTATGATTTTTTTTATTATCTTTAGTGATTTTTAAAATTTGTTATTTGCATAGTTTTATTATTATTACAAAAGTTAAGTTTGGATTAAAACAAATATGGTTGACTATTATCAACTCTAGGGTTCACTAGACATTATTTTTGAAAACAAAAATTCTTAAATTTAAAAAAACAAAAAATTACATTTGTCATTTTTCATGTAATAGTGACTGTACTTGGCAGACAAGTTTGGCAGTACCTAAACCAGGCTGGCATATTTGACTATATGCAATGAACCCCATCTCCATTTTCATTTCACCATAATTTAACATATTTAGTAAATTGGGAAAAACATTGAATTTTTTGCAATTTAAGCCATTTTTGCATTGAAAATCCTGGTTTTAAAATACCATATTCTAATAAACAAAATTATATGAAATAGCAACTAGTAATCAACCAAATAAGTTCCCAGAAGGGTGTTTCAGAGAAAACAAAATTGTAGTGGTTCCCATATTTTATGTTTTGGCATTATTAGACATTTATGTTTTTTTTTAAACCTGTACCTTTTATTTATTAGTTATTCAATAAATTGAATATAAAATCCAAAGGGAAACGTGTTTCATAAATAGATAGAAGAGAAATGACTTGAAATTGGAAATTTGAAAGATAGAATGGATAAAAAAATGATGGAAAAAATAATAATTTTTTTTTCTATTCATTTTTCCAATCAATAACATATTCCCGTCATTGTCATTTATCTTCCATAGTCACTCCTCGTCATTTACCTTTCATAGTCATTTACCTTCCATAGTCAATCATCTATGTTATGCGAAGGGCTAATTGTTACGCGAAGAAAAATCAAGAGTAATTTCGTTCGAGAGACCTATTTGGACAATGTTTTATTATTTTGACCATTTGAAGAATTTCGAGGGTTATGAAACCCATTTGAGCCAATTTCCCAAGCTATATAAGTTATTTAAAAAACCTATAGCTTAAAAACATTATATCACCTTTTTTTTTCTATCACATTATTTAATTCATTATTCAAATATTAAAATACCATTTATTTAAATTATTATTTTTTTATTTTATCGTATATATTAATATTTTTAAGTCTCTTAACAAAAATATACCACCTCAAAATCATCACCAATCCGGATTCTGAACCGATTATAAACAAGGCCATAGTCAGATTTAACTTTTTAGAAAAATTAGGCAAGTGTAGCCAATATACTATCTTTTAGGAAAAATAATGTGGCACAATAGCTTTTAATTTTTTTTACCAAATTGAGGTAAAAACAGCTACTGAGGGGACCATAGAGGAAAACATGGTAATTGGTTACAGCTAAAGGATGATGTCATCAAGAATGTAAAAAAATTAACCTAAACCACCACATAATGTCTCTAAAAAGAATTGTGGTCAAGAATAGCAAGTCAGTTTAGCCTATGGGGAATTAATAATTTGGTAGATTCAGCAATATTATACATAGTCTCCAGACTATATATAGGTGAAACATGCAAAACCCAGATTTGGATTAATCATGTTTCAAAATAAGGCAATCTGTCAATATAGTTGATCTCTGAATCTGGATTGAATGATGTTTGAAAAACTTAATCCAGCACAGATATAGAATACACACCTAAAGAGGGCGTCGGCAATTGAATTGATCATCTAGATCTGGAATCACGTCTGAAAACAAAATATGTATTGGAACAATCTAGCCCAGATATAGATCCATACAAGTCTAAAGAAGGACCCGATAATAGAATTTCAAAGGATCTCTATGATCGTCGGTTACTCAACCAGATCTAGATCTAGATAGGGCAAGGTAAATGCAAAATCCAACTAGCCAAAACTAAAACTGGAAGGAAAATCGGGGGCAAATTAACACTTGTCTCTAAAAAGTTTTACCAAACATGGCAAAAAGACAGTAGGAGTATCTTTCAACTGCTGCAAAGTTCCAACTAACACCACTAAATCATGTGGGATGGGATAAAAAAGCACATGCCAATTACCTTTTCACCAAACAAGTAAAGAGAAGCAATTAACCATTTGCAAAAGATTATCACATAATAGAATCAAGACTTCCAAGAATATCTAATTTAAACCCATTATATTGATTAGAAAATATAACATAGTATTATCATATAGTAACACGTCTGCCTGCCTTATGCATTTTTGAACTTATGGTCAACTTGCCCAGCAGATTATCCAACCTATTTAGTATCCTCAAGCCTAATATGACCTAAATCAATAAGTTTGTATGTGTGGCATCATGTACAGTCTATCTTATTTATGATATGATCATTCGTTTAAACTTACATAGGCCTACTCACTCTATAGGCTTCTTCTATGTGTTGGACTCCTCTCGGCACACAAGCCTGTAATGTTAACCAATGGAATGGATTCCACTAGGCACGCCTGTGAAGATTCCCTCGTCTGGAATCAAAATATTAATTTCCTCTGCCAAGAATTTTAACCAATCAGTTAAGCTTCACCCAAAATATTCAAGTTAAAGCATAAGCAGATGCTATCTAGCTACTAGTCATTATTCAGTTGGATGATGGAATCTGCTTACCAGTAAAGCTCCATTCATGGGAGATTGAAATAAGATAACTTGCTTTTAGTAAGAAAAAAATTATCCAAGTTTTAGCATCTAAAATAGACTTAGAGCTTGTTTGATATGGGTTATTTGGAATTGATCCAAATAAACCACCTTCACATCATCAATCACTTCTTCTATGAAATCTTCAATTAAAATACCAAAGCATTGTTTGATCGAGGGTTATTGAATAACCAAGTGGTTATTTTCAAATAATCTTGTTTAGTGTAGGTTATTTGGATAATGAAAACATTAGGGGTACAAATATATAGTGATTTTTTTTTTTAAAAATTGAGTGTAGTTGATGATTTGAATGATAAGTAGATTGTTGATTGGATAGTGGGTTATTTGAAATTAATCTCAAATAATCCACATCAAACAAGGCCCAAAATATCCTTAAAGTTATTTTTTTATAGCATTTTAAATAATAAATATAAAAGGATAATGTAGTCATTTAATACAAATAATCCTCATTTTCATCCAACAATTTGTTTTCCAAAAAAATGGTTTACTTAGAAAAATCCTACAGCAAACAAGCCCATGTCTAGGTAATCTAAGGCTCTGTCAACACATGATTGTCTTCAAAATCAAATGTTTCCTTCATCCACATGTAAAAATTCAATAATCTGAATAGAGAAAATGGACACTGACTTCCTTATCTTCATTTATTAGCTAAGGGGCAGAAATAAAATACGTCGCATTTAATTTTATTTCAATTTCCCTACCTTTCATCTTCTTCGTCTCCATTTTGAGAAGTAAAGAATGGGGTAAGGTAGTTCCTATCCAATGCTGTAAATGATGTTGTGCTGCAAGAAGAAACAAAGTTTACATTCATTAATTAATTCATTAGGTAGATATTATAATTAAATTTATATCACAAGCCAAGTTCCTAAACATTAAGTAAGGGAGGCCGTGATACAATATCAATACCTTTTGTGGAAATTTTTAAGTTTCATCTTGAACCTGCTACCAGAAGATGACTCCCCATCCTCCTCGTATGTAGGGGCTATATAGGTGTTATTCCTTTCAAATCGCTGGAAGAATTTAGGGAGAAAATCATGTTACTCAAAAACTACCATTTATGATTATGGAACTGTAGCAGTCAACTTGGTATTGGTTTTGTTATTAAAACGAAGGTTACAATGTCAGACTAAGAAACTTCAGATAATGGACTGTTTGTTATTAACTTTTGTCAGGTTGATGGTCATCTGAAAATATCTACATTTATTATGTTTAGCAAAAATAACAACGAGAAAATATAAAGTTATAGCAAATGAAGCAAGCAATTACAATACAATTGGATTATGATCTAGAAAATAATTTATATACTAAATGAAGCAACAAAAATCATACTATAATCTTGATCAAGATCCAAAAAATAATTTGATCATCATCCAAACTAAACCTTGTAGCAAAAGAAAAAAAAAACTTATAATTTAAACTTTTACTATTTTCCAATGAGATTATGATTGTATTGAGACAAAATACTTAGTTTCCAAATAGGCTCATTACTTGGCTTATAAGAAGCAATAAATTGACAGGATATTTAAGGTTGAAACATCGAACTCCCCTCCTAAAGAATTAAACTGTCAACCACTAGATTAGTTATTTTTATCTTCACATCCAACACTAGCTAGACCAGTGTTTCTAAATAATTAGTAAATTGCATTGTCAGATTTGGATACTTCCTTATTACTCTCTTTTATTTTCCAGTTCTTCACAGAGCCTGTTCCGTGATGTTTTATTAGTTTGTGAAAAAACAAATTAAAAAAAAGGTGATTCGCATCTTTGAGTAAAAGTGTTTAGTATTTATGATTTGGGGCCTAAAAATCTTTTCAGAACTTACTTCATCCAATGAGGGTCCGTCATTGCCATCACCTACAACTTCCAGAGCTTCAAGCATAGTACCTGTTGATCCTCCAATTAATAATACCTGTAAAAATCATCCAAAGTCTAGACAATTTAGAACTAAGGATAATATGATTTGCTCCATAATAATGTCAATCACTACTATCATATAACATACCGACTTGGCAAACATATCCAAGGTTAGACCAGGAGACAAAGCAATAGACCACAACATAACCAGATAATAAGATCATAAAAAGAGGGTATTGTTAGGTGATAAATATTGGGGATTGGGCTAGTGGTATCACTAGGATTTAAATAGTAAGGATATGACTAGTGGTATTCTTGTAAATAAAGGTAGATGACGGGTCTGAGCATTGTATTAGGCAGCTTTGAAGTGAAGTTAAATTAACCAAGTTTTATGTCTCTCATCTCATCTCTGTTTTGAACTCCTTTCTCTTCCTGATCTAAATTTCTATTTTTGCTAATGTTCCTCCTGTTCATGCATCCATTTCAATTCTTTTGATGGTGCTCTATGACATACACCCAGCATTTTAGAAGACAAAAAGAATGAAGGGAATTATGTTTAGTGTGTCAAGATATTTCAGGGTGCCTCAATTCAAACTGTTCAGTCGGAGGCAAGTAATGGAGCAACATCAACCTCTTTAGTCTCTCTAGTATCCATGTTTTCTCTCATTTCTAGTGACCTCTCTAATACTTCCATTCACTCGGGAAGCCACCTTCATCTAGTCAATATCCACCACAGAAATCTAACTTGGAGAAATGAGTTTTCTTTTTAAAAAAAAAAGTCTTTTTTAAAAAAAAGATCAACTTTTATATAAAAGGATAAAGAATGCAAGATGCATTCATTGGTTACACAAGCAAGAAAGCAAAAACCCGAAAAAGTACAGGAAAACAACAGATAACTCAGAGAAATGAGTTAGACTTGCATACTGAGACAGATGGTCATGGGATGGGTTCAAAAATAGTTATAGTTCCCTCCCTCATGGGGGATAAGAAAGAGATGAAAAAGATTGATAAAATTGAATTATTCAAGCATAAAGAATATCAGAGTATTACAAAAGGGAGCTATGAGATATGAAATACCCTATCTTGATGGCAACCAGTACGATTAAAGTGAAACAATTTAAAGTAGAACAGGCCAGGTCAATAGAGATTGTTTGAGATTATAAAGCAAGAAAGACACCTAAAAGAACAGTATAGGATGAAGAGTTTACATGGAAGAATTAGAAACTTGAACACTTCAAGGATAACAGGCACAATATGGTCACACATACATACATGATTGCTTATGTTACACCAATTAACTCTTCTAGAACTCCAATTACAGTGTTTATGTGAGATTGTAAAAGTAGGCTTGAATTTGAAGGATTATATATACCTGACCTAATTGTTAGTTCAGGGGAGAATTCTGGATATTAAAAGGTTCATGGGGATTTTTCCTCTATGATATAAGTTTAGAGTACTTTCGGAGGAAGTTTTCTCTGTAAAATAAATAAATCAAAATAGACTAATATAACGGAAAGGCAGTAGAGTAAAAATATTACTAATGGAATCAATTTGTTCACTGTAACTTTTATCTCATCAAATTTTTGTCTGAACATCCAACACCTGAAATACCAAGATCTTCTTAACAGAATATAATACATGTTAGTGACAGAAATTAGCCTACACACCGTTAAAACGATAATTGCAGTGGTTGCTGTGAAAATTGTCTGTCCATGTCCATCTGGTAGATCATGAACTGACTGCAGTGCCAGCGCAAAAGCCATGGCACCCCTGAGACCTATTCAAATACAAAAAGTTTATACAATATAAAAGATGCAAAGGAATTAAGCCAAGAGACCGGCATCTTCCAACCTACATACCACTATACCAAAGTGCCTTCTGGTGTGTTCTCGGTATCTGCCTATGAGAAGGTCGAACCAAGTTTACCATGTATGCACATGAGAAAACATTTGCAGCCCTTCATATAGAGATTAGAAACTGGTTCAGATTCTAGTATATCAAGGAACAACAAGACATCACTAGCTTATGCTACGAAAAGCTGAGAAAACATCCACCTCATAAGCATTTAAAAGAAAACAATTAGCTGGGAGATAAGATAACCAGCATCACATCCATAAGATAATTAATCATTGGTTATCATGGGAAGGTTTCTGATAATCATACCTTGCTACTCCAATGAACAGCTGGTAGTTAATAAAACAAGTTAAAGAAAAACCAAGAAGTCAAAGCATATATATAACCAGCAACTAAATCAAATAGCTCAAGGATACAATTGAGAAGAAGATGAAACCAAGATGTGACCAGCTATGTTTTTCCATGGCAATATCAAATCCCATATATATGAATCTGCAGAAGAGAACCTTTTTTAAACAAGGTATAGAAGGAAAACTGAAATTGACCAATCTAGATTATGGAGAAAAAAAATAGATGCATGTTTCCTTACACAAATGTTTCTGCTAGCGATGATATCAGATGGAAGAAGGAAGAGACAAATCGCTGAGAATCATCAGCTAAATTTGAGTATGAGTAGTGCTTCATAACCTATAAGAGAACGGTGTTAATGAATGTGTAGTGCTTCATAACCAATCGCGATGATACAAATAAATGACAATGAATGTAAATACACTTACAATTCCAGTGAATAGTATTGACACAATTCCCGAGAGACCAAGGCCTTCTGCTAACATGTAACTGAGAAAATAATCGAATATCTCATGTAGGAGGATAATAAATCATACCCAAAGAATAGGAAGAGAATTAATCTTACGAGAAGTACGGGAAAAGAACAAAAAGGCAACACTCCAGATTCTGAAGACTGAACATAGCAAGGCAAGAAAAAGAAACACAGATGAGGATAATTCATAAATTCAGTGCAAGTTACATGTGAAATTAAGACAGTATGTAAAACTCACTTGTCAATATCCAATCCCGCATATTTGAAAAGGTTCTGTGAAGTTAAGACTACAAACATTCCATTTCCCAATCTTCTTCTACTATATGGTATGTGTGATATATTAACCAGAAATAAAGTTCATGTGCACAAGTGTCACATAATATGAAGCATAGTAAGCAAATATAATGTGTTTCATAACTATGGTGAAAGAAGTATCAAATGCTATTAAGGATATCAAAGCAGATGTAAACCCAACACCTACACCTGCACATCCAAAGAAATTATATTATTAGTAAATAAGTAAAAAGCATCTGCTGGAAAAGGTTTGGAATCCAAGCCCAAAAACTAAACATGGAGATCAACATAATGTTTGTGTAATGCATAATAACACGCTGGATAAAGTATTCGGATATAAAAGGTCAAATCATTAGGGTCAAAGAAAGCAAAGCTCATATATAAAATTCACCACATTCTAGTTCACAGCTTTGTTGGTCTAAATAAGCTGTTATACACTACAACTGGAAACCGTATACTAAGAAAATAATAAAGTACCAGCACAGCACCGTGGCTATCTCTCCAGAAAACAATTGTCATGAATTTAGACCATGAAAATTGCAGTGACCATCTCGCTTCCTTTTATTCGGTTTCTTTCTTCCTTCTATTTTTTTTCATTTTTTAGTTCTATCAAACATAAAAAGAATCTAACTGATTGAAAGAAAATGTCATCTCCTACCCACTAAGGCTGAGAGTTAAAATGATATTTGAGTTCACTAGACTCTCTCGGCCCAATAAATGACTTTTTTCTAGGGAAAGACCTACATTACCACCTTAGACTGTCTTGTCTAACTCTCACTGATATCAAGAAAAAGACATCAAGCCTAGGTTTATAGAAGTTTCAATAAAGCTAGACATTCATACACAATGTTTAACACTATAACATGATCAAAGTCTGTAGGGAAAATGCTGTATAAGCTTCCAGGAGAAATGTTGTCAACAAATAAACAAGATATACAAGGTTTTCATCTAAACACAGGACAAGTTAGAAGCTGATGAGTAAAACCAGAATTTGATATCTACATGACCATATAGAAAAGGAACCCTAGGATGATTAACACTATCTGGACATGATATGGGCTGACCTGCTGACATGGAGCCAACAAAAGTCTCAAGAAATCTAACAACGATTGTGATGAAACTTTCGCCAGATGAAGCATGGCTTCTCACCATTGACATTGTCCTGTGAATGAATAAATAGTCTGCATTAGAATTAGCACTACTATAATCTTGAAATTAAAACAGCAGTGATTATCTTGCACTGTGGAACAGATATTTATAAGTGAAGTATAGGTACCTGTACAAGGAAATAGCCATCTACAGTTGCACATCATGCAAAACAGAAATATTTCCCGTAAATAATTTCCTTTTTCAACAAAGGGGGTTCTACAAAAATCGAAGAAGAATTAACATATATCATAACCACATACAGCATCATTTAGCACAGATTCTCCAAAGACCAATGCATATAGGTTCATATCTGTTCCAAGTTCCTGCAACACATGACATCAAGTTAGGGAAGTAGACTATAAGTGGAGATGCAAAGCCGTATATCGTTCATATCTTCCTTTTGAAATATAAACTAAGAAATTCAAGCAAGAAGATAAAGTACCATGAAGATGGCATATGATGGAAAGAACTAGTCAACACGAACAAGAATAAATCAGATGGAAGCTTCTAATACCGAAACCTAATGAAGCAAAAGACTTGTTCACAGAACAGTATTGAAAAAAAAGAAATAGAACAATGCAGATATTACAAAGAAATAAAATAAGAATCACAAGAAAGAAATTGCTTAGAATTTGATGATTAAGTACAGCAACCAAATTAATTAACTAGGGAGGACAAGATAGTAGTCTTCTCTTTCTATCTCATTTTGTCCTCTTAAACTTTCAGGATAGTAAGTTAGTAACAGATGATCTTTAGATAGAAAAATAGAGAATTCTAACTTTGAGGTAATGAGTTTGAGAGACATCAGAACCATAGGCACTTTATGTAACACAAATTTGCTTATTTATTATACAATCATGTATTATTTCCTTACAGTTCCTAACATTTTCTGAAAGTAATGTAGATCACCAAGAACTACCTCATGCATAATACAAAATGTCAAATGAAGAAATACATTGAATGCCTAATTCATAGAGAAACCCTAAGAGAGAGAAAATCTGAAAATAATCAATTATGGTAGTGCCAAAATTGGTTCCAATTAGATGATATACCTTTTAGTAGTGGAAAATAAATTATCATCTTTACACTATAACAAGCAATAAAATAATATATACCATGTAAATTTGTCGACATCAGCTAACCTGAAATATGGAAAGAACAGTCACAGGGTCCGTTGCAGATATAAGAGAACCAAACATAAGGCATTCCACAAATGGAAGCCTGTACATGAGGAACATCAGACCACCAAGATAACTGAAAAATGAAACACAATAAGTGGAAAATTAAATTCAGTTGCAAGTTCATAGAATAACAGATTAAACATAGGGAAGGAACAAAGGTACTAACACCAGTACGCCAGTAACAATGGAAGATATAAAAGTTCCTAGAATTGCAAAAGTTACAATAGCTCCAAAGTTAGAGAAGAATGGTTTCTGCATAAACAATTTGATCAAACATGTTAGATAAAAGTAATACAACAACAAGCAATAATCTGAACTTGAAATTGAAATTGAGGAATCTCACAGGTGGTAGACTGAATCCTGATTGAGTAAAACCAGGTCAAGGACACACAAACTCATTCAAAGTAATAGCAAGCAGTAAGAACTAATAACAAAAGAAAAGGATATAATATGATCGGAGGCAATAGAAACAGAAAAAAGAACTCCTCATGGAAGTTAAACCACGCCCTGCAGATTGAATAAATTCTTTAGATATCAGAAACTAGCTCAAAATATAAAGAATTTTATCATAGATAAGTTAAACCTAATGTTAGTTTCCGTGTTTGAGATATTAGCAAGTCCTCCGACGATCAAACCTGCAAATGTATGTAAGAATAACCGCAATTTAATGACTGTGATTCCAAATTCGTTGAAGGATAAAGCAAATGAATAATGCAGAGAGAATCGAAAAGTGTCGAAAATCAACTAAAATTGAAGGTGAGTTTTTCCAGTTCAAACCTATCAAAAGAGATGCGCTAGCTTCAGGTATATAATAGACTTTGTGGCGACGTAAGACATGGCCGAGGACGAAAGAAAGAACAAGCATCATAATCTGAAGGAGTATTCCAACTCCGGCTGCTTGTTGATCTTTACCAGGATTTGCCCGGGGATGAGCCGGAGATATCAGTATATCGTCCATGTTAATCGCGGGAGGTAATCAATCTCCCACAATCGGGAAGAAACAGAGTAGTCTTCTTCAACCTTCGTCTCTTTCTCTTCTCTCTTCTCTTCCTTACAGAAAAGTGTAGAAGGAACAAGTGATGACTTTCTTGTAGCGGTCCAGGCTACTCTCTCTCTACTGAATAATTTATGGCTGCCCTGTTGCTTGTTAATGAAGCAGTCAAAATGATAAACAAATAAAAATTAGCTTTTGAATTGTTTCGGTAAGATATTTCTATAAACATTGTTATCATTAAAATTAATATAAATATCATTTTATCTAATACTAACATATTTATAGCCATATTTTTTTTTTAATAAGTATGGTTCGGCTTCTACTTTAGAGTTATTAACCTCTTGATGGCGTGATGGCGTTAGGCGAGAAAAGAAGACCTCCTTAGGGGTTAATTTAGATTTTGGACCTCCTCATAAAATTTTATAGTTAAATTAGGAACAATAATTTTTTATTTATTTATTTATAAATGTCACGTAGAGGAAAATTTGTCGAAATAACCCTAAAAAAACCTTTAAATGCGCTGGTTTAATGGTGCAAATGACCACTTCAAAATATTCTGACGAAATTACTTCCGTCGCGTAATGCGAAGGGCAGGATCGTCTCGTGAAGAAAAAGCCTGTGAAAAGTCTTTTGCCCTTCACGTGACGATCGCGCCCTTCGCGTGACGATCATGCTCTTTGCGTGACGATCCTGCCCTTCACGTGACAATCTTGCCCTTCGCGTGACGATCCTGCCCTTCGCGTGACGATCTTGCCCTTCACGTGACGATCTTGCCCTTCGAGTGACGATCCTACGAAAATATTTTGGACTTTTCACAGACTTTTCCTTCACGAGACGATTATGCCCTTCGCGTTACACGACGGAGGTAATTTCGTCAAAATATTTTGAAGTGATCATTTGCGCAATTTAATTTATGTGCTAGTCACCAGTGTATTTAAGACTATTTTTAGGGTCATTTCGTCAAATTTCCCCATGTAAATAATAAAGTGTTTAAAACCATTAAATCAAAAACCTCATTTTGTATAAATTTAACAAATAAAAAGTATCAATTTTCTAATCTAACGACAACAAGAGATGAATATCTTGGGTCTTCTTGAAAGGTTTTGAATTCGAGTCTGTCAAGCGCCAAATTCTGCATCTGATCAAGTGTGTTTGCAGTGTTTAACCCCCTATGGCTAATTTTTTATTATACCAGTTTTTTTAAGAAAGAAAATATTTATGTAGATGTACCTAATTATACAATTAGGTCAATTAGTCGTAAAAATTTATTTAAACGCATGTACCAACTAAAATTAGTTTATTTAGCTTGAGTTAATAAACAAAGTTAATTTTTTTACAAATATATATTTATTAATTAAATATTCATTTCTTTTTTATTATTAATTAATTAATTAATTAATTTCTCTCTACTTTTTATTTATTAATTAATTTCTTTCCATATTTTTTTTTATCTTTTTTTAATAGTCTATATTTTACATTAAGGTTTTTGTAAATTTTTTTCTTTAATATCTCGTGTCACATTTTTTATGTCTCATTTTTTTAACAAAAGAAAAAAATTATTTAGACTTATATAATTATATTACTAGCTCGATTATACATATTAATTAATAAAAGTTCATTTAAACTCACATATAATAAAAAAATTAGTTTATTTAGACTCAATAATAAACAAAGTTAATCTTTTTTAAAAAATTATATATTTATTAATTAAATATATTTTTTTTATTTTTTATTAATTAATTAATCAATTTCACTCCTACTTTCTATTAATTAATTAATTAATTTCTTTTCATATTTCTTATTTTCATTCGTCTATATTTTACAATAATGTTTTTGTGAATTTTTTTTCTTTAATATAAACAAAATTAAATTAATAATAATATTTTTATTTAAATTTTATTCAGAATTATAATAATAGTAATCAAAATCATTAAGCTATTATTATTATTTTATTTTATTTATTTACTTTTTATATAATTTTTATTATTACTTTTTTTGTATTGAATGTATTAATATTTATTATTATCTAATTCTGAATTTCTTGTCGATGGAGGGATGAGTCACTTTAATATCTTGTTAAAATAGTAAAAAGAAATAAAATTAAAATAATCAAAGATAAAATGCTAACCTATAAATATACAAATGAAAAAAAAAAGTTAAATTGAAATTTTCTTTTGATCAATTAATTAGTAAAAAAAATAAAGAGATAAAAAACAAATATTTAATTAATAAATATATAAATTAAAAAAATATATTTAACTTTGCTTAATAAGATAGTCTAAATCAAGCCAATTTTTTATAATATATACGTTTAAATGAAATTTTATTAGATGAAATGAGAGTAAAAAAAGTCGCGATAAGAGTAAATATGATGGGATGCGAGGTGAAAATTTATGGTTGATTTGTAGGGATAAGAAGACGATAATAAAAGGAGATATCGACGGTTAAAAATATATAAATGAGATATTGATTGATCGAACTATAAACATGTGTGTGAGATCACGAGATTAGAGGTCGAAATTAGAGGTGTGTTAAAAATGTGAGTCACAAGATAAGAGGTCGATTGAGGAGATTGATGTTTGGTTTGATGAGAGATAAGAGGTGTGTGAAAGTGTGTGTAAGGTCATGAGATGAGATGAGATGTCGATTGAGATTTGGTGGTTAATTTGCCAGAAGTAAGGAATAATTAAAGAATTTAGTAACAAATGAGATATTAGTGGTTAAAATATATATGAATGAGATGTTGATTGACTGAAATGTAAAAGTGTGTGAGGTCACGAGATTAAGGTTGATTGTAATTGGTGAGTTATTTGTCTAGGGGACAAAAAGACATAAAAAAGTTTGAGTCACAAAATGAGAGGTCGATTAAAGGATTGATGTTGGTTTGACGATGATAAGAGGTGTGTGAAAATGTGTGAGGTCATGAGATGAGATGTCGATTGAGATTTGGTGGTTGGTTTACCAAAGTCGGGTAAAAAAAAGGTCGCGGTAATATAAAAGAGGATGGTAATAAATGAGATTTTAATAGTTAAAATATATTTGAATAAGATGTTTGATTAATTGAATTGTAAAAGTGTGTGAGGTCACGAGATTATAAGTTGATTGAGATTTGTGAGTAATTTTCCGAGTGGATAAAGAATAATATGAAAAAGTGTGAGTGAAAAGATAAGAGGTTGATTGGTGATAAAAGAGGCCGCTGTAAGAGTAAAAATCATGAGATGGGAGGTGAGATATATGGAGATAAAAGGCCGATAATAAAAGAGATATCAATAGTTAAAAATAATATGAATGAAATTTTAAAAATATGTGAGCTCACGATACTAGAGATCGATTGAGATTGGTGGTTGGTTTGTCGAGTGTGATAAGAGGCATGAGAAAAATGTGAGGTCATGATATGAGAGGTCGATTGAGATTAGTGGTTGATTTGACGAGAGATAATATGTTGTGAAAGTATGTGAGGTCACAATATGCAATGTGGATTATGTGATTGGTGGTTGGTTTGTCGAAGTGGTGGTAAAAAATGTCGCGATACTTGATAAGAGGTCGGTAATAGTATAAAGCACGTCTAACATTAATTTAGATAAGAACAAAATATATGACACAATTTTAAGTAAAATCTCTAAATCGATCTATAATAACTAACAAGATAAATGATGTAATTGATTTGATTCTTACTAAAATAAAATATACATTTCTTTTAAGTGTTTTTCAAATTCATAAATTTTTTTTTTTAATTTTAGATATTTATTGAATTTTAAAATATATGTTAATATTAAATTTTAGATTAAATTTAATTTTTAAAAATTAAACTAATTTTAAATTAATTAAATTTGAATAATATTAATTTTATCTAAAATATTTATAAATAAATAATATTTTATTATATATATTCTTATCTGTGTAAATGCACGGAATTCATGCTAATTTTTGTAAAAATATTTAAAAGATATTAATATATAATGATAAAATAAAAAATAAAAATAAATAATATTTTAGTATTTTGGTTAATAAATTAAGTGATGTGATAGATGAAAGTTTGAATGATATGTTGATTTTTTAGTTTTGGTTATTTACATAAGAATCGAACACAATCTCAATATCAATTTCACTAAAATTCTCTCTGAGACATTTTCAGATCGTTATGACAAAATTTTTTTGTTATATTATGACCGTTATAGTTAACGCCCTAGTTCAACTAAAATTCAGAATTTTCAATTGAGAAATTAACCATTATCAACTGTTCTCACTATTCACTATTTTTTAGATTCAGACCCAATTAATTTTAGTGTGATCTTACTATTTTACCAAAAAATTGTTTAAAAAAACCAATAAACTTCAAGCTTATAAAACATATTTGAAAAATTCTAACCTTAAGTCATATTTTTTATAATTTTTTTATTATTATCAAAAATTAGTTTGACTGCTTCAAATAAAATATATTATATGTAAAAATAATTTTTTCTAAACAAATTAATTATTTATTTCATTATTTGGGAGAGAGAATTAAAAATCTTCGATCGTCAGTTTGATGAACCATGCGCGGCTGTAGGTGAAAATCTGCTACAAGATTTTCTTTTTCCTCCTCTCTTTTAATTTTTGACTTTTGCTTTTTTATGACGGAAACCGCTCTTTAAATATTAGAGCAATTAAGTTATAACATAACCCTTTAAAATATTATAATACCCTTAATGAATTAAAAGTGAACTTGAACCACTATTGGGCCTTTTTCATAGTTGGGAGCCCAAATAAAATCCAGCAAACTCCCCCCTCACAACTATGGGAAAGATGTTGTCAACCCAGCGGTTGAACAACAAAATTTGAACTTGCTTTGAGGTAGTGCCTTACTCATCATATCGGCGCCATTATCGTCTGTTTGCACCTTTTCTAAAATCAATAACTTTTCATCTAACGCATCCCGTATCCAATGATACCTTACATCAATGTGTTTAGATCTAGAATGAAATGTTGCATTTTTCGCTAAATAAATAGCGCTTTGACTATCACATAGAAGCACATGTTAGTATTCTTGTCTTGAAATAACAGAATATATATATAAAATGGTGTTACAAATAAATAAAAATAAATAAGATATACAAAGAACGAAATCACCGATTGAGATGTTGTTTCGAGGCATGTGTTTAGCACATTTCCCTTAAAACAGTTCCACCGTCTCCTGTTTGTGCTGGAGCTTATCATAGATGGCTGTCTCCCAGGGTACAACGAATCTAGTAGTGATTCAGCACCAGAGTCACTACACAACGAACTTGACCAATGTACCTGAACTATCACCGGGATCAAAGCAAAATTGTGTGAAGCCACAATTAAAATGATCAATGGAAGGTTTTTTTGAAAAACTAAGAAGTAGCTAGCTTCTTGTGATGTTGAAAATAAAACCAATTAAAATCCATTTAGGGTGATTGAAAGATATAAACTATGTAATTCTGTAATTGTTATATCTCTTCTTCACAACGTGTGATCAATTGAGATATATAAAGATAAATTAGTCAATCAACATAATGACTAATTTTTTAACGTATGAATAAAATCAATTAATGCAATCAATTGCATTTTCATCAATTGCATGTGAAAGGTTTCAAACGTATGCATTTATCATTGCATTTGATTGAAAATTTCTCATTTGCACATTGATATTAATACCCATTTAACTGACTCATTCAATTAATACTTAATCCAAATATATTATTTATTTTTATGCAATAAAATGCATTATGCAAATAAATTAAACCCCACTTGAATTAATGGAAAAATGCTACATTTTGCTATTTTTCCAATGTGGACAAATTCACTAACTCGATTTTATTCTTGGGACTCACCCAGTGTTCTAAACGGCGGTAGGCGGCGGCGGTGCGGTTAGTGACTGCCTACTGCCTCGGGTGCCTAGGCGGTTGAATATAATATAAATAAATTTAAATATAAATATAATAAAGATGTTTTATAATTACTATTTTTGGCATTTTACCTAACATAGTATTCCCTAACATAGTAACATTTAACAAAAATAAGTATGTAAGCATAATTAATCTTCTAAATCTTCAATGTATGCACCATCAGCTACATTCATAATTCTCTCATCATCGGACTCAAAATCAACATTTTCTTCATGTTCCTCTTCTGATGTATCTAAATCCTCGTCAAGTTCTCTAATAGTGATTCTCCTTTCACTCCTCCTTGGTCTTAGTACTTCATCTGCCCCTGAAGCCTCTGCCACCATCTTCCAAGTAAGTCCTGAACCTGGCTCGACCTCATCTTCATCGCCACCCTCAACAAGCCAATCTTGAGCTTCACTAGCTTGAGAACATAAAAGCAAATCTCCACCAGTTTCTCTTTTACTTTTCTTCTTCATAAGATTGGCGTTGAATTTGACATATACTAGATCATTCAACCTTGATGTCTCAAGTCTATTCCTCTTCTTAGTATGTATCTAATCAATTATTAAATTATAAATAAAAATAATAATAGTTAATGAATAATAAAACTATAATTTATAAAAAATACCTACCCCTTCAAATTGGCTCCAATTTCTTTCACACCCCGATGAACTACTAGTCAATGAAAGAAATCTCATCGCCATTCTTTGTAAGTTTGGAGTGTCACCACCATAATTGGACCACCATCCAACTTCAAAAATAAAGAGGAAAAGAATAAATGGTAAAAGTGACCTATAATATGTTAAGTGTTAATGGATAATAATAAGGATAATTGGATAAGAGATTTACCCGGATCAAAATCATGATACACATCCACCTTCTCATATGCTGCAATCGCCATTTTCCTACTAAAATTTCCAGATTTGTTCTTATACTTCAACAATTCTACATTGGAGATGATAGATTGCATATTCGTATCGGTAGAAAAAACTTTCTCAACACAATTCAAGAACTCATTCTTAACATTGGCATCGTTATGTATGCTTGAATCTTTGAAGTAAAAAATGGATTCAATAAATAAGTAGTGTAATGCAAAGGGCTATCAAGTCTACCCTTGGACTTTGTATCAACAATCTTCAAAATAGGGATGGCATTTTCTTCTTTTTTGAAGTTTTTTTTACCTCTTCCTTGGCTTGTTTAAGTGCTCCAAATAAAAATGCCATTGAAGGTATTTTGTCACCATCAATAAGACGTAGAACTTTCACTAAAGGGGTGAAAACATTCAAAGCCAAAGAAACCCCATTCCAAAATGAAATGCTTGTTACTGTAGCCTCCGCCGCTTTACCTTTCACAGTAGTCCGTAATTTTGTTTTGCTCCACTCATCAGATGTAAACATAAGTCTCAATTGATCTTTCTTTCCTTTGAGACTTTCCAATGTCAAAAAGGAGGTGGCAAATCTAGTCACCCCAGGCCTCACAATATCCATTTTCTTAGTATATTTCCTCATAATTGCCAAAGTTCTATGATGTGCATATATAAATATTGTTAGAGCTTTTGCTTTCTCTAGCACTCCACTAAACTTTGATAGTTTTCCTATTGCTTCAAGCATGAGATTAATTGTATGAGTCGCACAAGAAGTCCAAAAAATATTAACTTCATCTCTCTCTTCTTTTAGCTCTTCAGCATTTGCACGTTTTTTATCCTTAGTCTTTTCAAGAAAATCTTTGACTCTCCTTCTATCATCGTCAGATGCTTTAGGACATGCTTCAACCTGTCCAACAATGCCAGCAATATGGTGCTTCATTCTATGAACACCTCCTTTAATAAGTTTTTTACATAACTTGCAAGTGATCCAATCCCGCTTCTCTTTGGAAAATAACACTCCATAATCCCAAGCAATATCCTTAGAGTTTCTTTTCAATTCCACTTGAACACTTTCTAACTGTTTATCATTTTTCGCCATTCAAATAACCTAATATAAAGCAAAATCTAAATAAACAAGTATACTACACATAGATTCAAATAATTAATAAAATGAAGAAAAGATATTGACCTGAAAAGAGGTAGACGATCTAAAGAAGAGATAGACTGTCTGAAGAAGAGATAGATGAGTTGAAGAAAAGGTAGGCGGGCTGAAGAAGAGATAGACGAGCTGCTGAAGAAGAGGTAGACAGGCTGAAGAAGAGATAGATGATCGAAGAAGAAGATTGATAACGATAAAGAAGAGAAATTAATATGATAAATGAATTGAAAATTGGAATGTGAAGAGTCATTTTAAAATTTAAACAAAAATATTGAGGGAGTTAAAGAGTTTTTTTTTATTAATATTAGTAATTAATTAATTAAAAATAATAAACAATTAAATTATTAAATTATCAGACCGCCTCATGTAAAAGCGGAGCGGTGTTGGACCGCCTACCGCCTAGGCGCCGCCTAGGCGGCCGCCATTTAGAACACTGGACTCACCCATTCTCAGAATTGTTTTTGAATTCTCATTTCCATTCATATAATGGAAATAATATACATAGTCTAAATTCCAACAATCCCCCACATGAATGGAAATTGAAAGATTAACTCGGTGAAGGTTCAATAGTTGAATTCTACATAGGATAGGTAGGTGTAACCCTTTGAACCTTCCCTTGTGAAAGCATATAACTTTACTAGCTGATTAGTAGACTCGATGTCCTTGAACTATTCTGCCTTTTGTGTAAACGATTACACATTTTCACATAAAACTCTCCCTGATACATGTCAAGCTCTCATGGTTGTGTCCGTTTTGGCCATGGAACACGTGCCTGGTTCTGTGAGAGGGTCTAGAATTAAGCCGTGCAATTCATTCGAAGCGGCCCCACTTCTCCCTCACATAGGTGATCTTTTTTCTCACAAAGAATCATTAAAAGCAATATGCTTATCCTTGTCAAAATATATATTGTTCTGTTATAGGATTAATCCTCACAATAACTTTTCAAGTCAGTACAATTAGGTTGTCCCATTGAACCTAGTTCTTGGGATCTTCAGTCTGTATAGGTTGGGTTTTTCTTCATACCGACTTATAGTAGGCTAATGTCTCAAAAGACTTCAAACTATCTCTCTATTCAATAATCTTATTAGTGGATCCACAATGTTATCTTTGACTTACATAGTCAAATTTGATAACTCCATTAGAGAGTATAGTCTAATGACATTATGTCTAAGACGTGCATGTCTAGACTTGTCATTGACTCTAAGCTTGTCCAATTTCAAATTACTATCACAATAATTAGAAATTTATGTTGGTACATTCTTAGTTAACCTTGGAACATCTTCTAATAAGAAGCATATCATTCGTACATGCTTATCATTTAATTTTTTTTTATGAAAATATTGTTTACTTGGCTAACTAGTAGACAAAATGTCTTTGAACTATTCTGCCTTCGTGTAAACGATTATATATTTTACATAAAAATATTTTATTTTTCGACATAAGTCAAAAATATAGATTATAACGTTTAATCTATCCATCATAAGTTTTTAGAAGATTTCCATGCGTAGATTGCACTTCTAAGTGTAAACATATTAACTTTAAGACGTAAAGTCTTTCATTTAATAATATAAATATGTCATTTGATAACAACATGATATTTCGTTTAGTGCAATTCATATCCTTTATGGATTTAATCATTTTTATCGTAATTTTCAACGATAGAAATATCGTACAAAAGACACGTAATGAAATAATTTTCATTGTCTTCATGATATATATAATTGTCACATCCACTTTTTAATAAAAGTATGATCAAATTTTCATATCATTATTATAAAATTTGTTATAAGTCATATCAAGACTTTATAAATTTAATTTTTCATTTATTTCATAAAATCTTTTTGAAGACATTGGTTCTTCAAAGTTTTATGAAAATAATGTCAAAATATGACACGTCTCTTGATTTCAAAATCCTCAAATCTAAAATATCGATTTGAACACCAAGTCAGCAAATATAAACAATGTATTTTCTTGTTATTTTATTTCTTTTTATAAAGTTGCGCAACTTTATCTTTCTTTTATAGAGAACATATTTCTCTAACAACAAATAATTTTTACATTTATCATAATATACACAATTATTTTTGTGTTATAATCAATAAAAAATATTTGCCCCCACATTCGTGTTGGTATCCTTTTTAAATCACACACATTTGTATGATTTAAATCAATGATTTTCTAATCAAGAAATTGTCACATAGTTCTTTTACAGATTTCTTTTGTTATACTTATCATACAATGAATAAGATAACTATATCATAAATATTTAATTAAATAAAATATAATTTCTATACAAGAGATTAAAATGTTTATTCATATATAAATCATTCTTCACATAATCTCTACATAAGAAATTAAAAATATTTAATCAATTAAAATATTTATTTCAACACTTAATTTCTATAAAAGAAATTAGAATATTTAATCAAATAAATATTCACCATATCACATGATTTCTACAAAAGAAATCATAATGTTTCAAGCATCTTTGACCGAAGTCGCTTAAAGATTTATTTCCGGTTGCACGTTTGCATCCCGTAATATCGGCACGTTTGCCACATTATTTCTCAAATGAAACACAAATTTTCTTGCAGTTATTAGATTTCAAAAACATCAAATTAAATAAGTCTTTATGATGAAATTGAACCATGTATATCAAATATATAATCGAATAACATAATCAAATGATATGTCATATATATTATAATTACTTCATATATCATTAAACAAATATCTTTCTAAAATACATCAATAATTGACAATTTATCTTTAATCAAATATAAATAACTAATTGTTATAAATAATTATTCATGTCATCAATTCGTCCGTTTCTTAATTAATTATATGATTTTAACTTTTCATAAAAGTTTTTGTATACCAAAAGACAAATAGTTTTATGAAAAAAAAATTAGAATTTTATATTAAAACAAAATGCATTTATAATTGATCTTTATTCATATATATGTATACTAATGGCTATATAAACATATTATGAATGAACACGAATCATCATATTATTAACTAATATGCATGATATATATACAAATAATCACTTAGCAACGTAATCAAATAAAATATAATTATAAATACATTTCATATCTTAATTGAAGCACTTACATTGCCATATTTTGAACAATAATCGACGTGAAACGACTATGCATGCTCAAAAATAACTTTGGGTAAATTGTTCTCACCGAGACAATTTTTGCAAAGATAATTTCGACTAACATAGTCGTGTCTTTTTAAATGCATGATTATAATAAATTCTAACACAATTAACTTATTTAATCTCAAGAAATTTAAATGCCTCAAAATATTAATAACAACATCATTTTGGCAAATTAAATTTCTATAATTTCTACACAAGAAATTAGAATGGCTCCAGCACTTAAAGGAATCGTTAAGTGTGCCAATTCACATTTAATAATTTCTATAAAAGAAATTAAAATGATTTCAACATCCATGATTAAAATCATATATCAGATATCATTCATCTCACAATTTTTTACACAAGAAATTGCAGTGATTTCAACATCAATGACTAGAGTCAATTTAGCAAGTCTGATTTTTACCAAGAAAAATCATTGACTATCCTTAATCTCATATTATTTCTACACAAGAAATTAGAATGATTTCAATATAGTTTCAACATCAATGACTAAAGTCATTTTAACTAGTCTGATTTCTACCAAAAATCATTGACTATCCATTCATATAATAATTTCTATACAAGAAATTTGAATGATTCCACCATAAATGACTAGTGTCATTTTTTAACACATTCATCTAATAATTTCTATAGAAGAAATTTGAATGGTTTCGTCATAAATGACTAGTGTCATTTTTTAACACATTAGATTTGTGTCATTTTATAACACATCAGATTTCTACGAAAGAAACCATAAGTGACTAGATTTCTACAAAAGAAATCATTGGCTAAAATGAGATTCGAACTAGGGACCTTTCACCTCCTTGCGCGTCTAAACTTCGAACCACTGCGCCAATGCACCATTTCATTGTTATACCGCTTTTATGACCTTTTGTCTTCTTTCTAGAGACAACTTATACTTCATATTTGACTAGACTCTGTCAACAAATGAATATATGCACATTTAAAACGACAACTTATTACCATAATAAAATGTAATATATAAAACAATGTATAAATAAAGATATCATCTCTCTTTGTTTATTAAATCTTCCTACCATATTCTTATTAATTATATTGGTTAATTAAAAATAATGTATATATTATAATTAATTATTTTAAAACTGAAACCATATGTTTCAATTATAATTAATTTTAACACCATAAATTTTATAAAAATTGAAAGCTAACATATTAGTTACTTTCTTATTTTCATTCATTATTGTTAATAATTTTAATACCCAGACAAATCTTCAAAATAAAACTAGAACAAATTAAATTAATTATGTTCTAATTTATTTTATATATAATATTTATATAATAAATATACATATTAAAGTTCTTTAAGAAAAATTTTATATCAAAATATATTAACTTATAAAATTAAGCTTTAACAACATAAGAACATATGTGTTAATAATCAACATATTTATATACAATAAAGACTTATCTTTATTTGTTGATTTTTTTTTCTTAATATGAATCATTTCCATTTTTGAAATGAGCATTATCAACACCGCGACTCGTATTTCTGAAACATCAAAGACAAAAAAAATATTCGATGGCGCAAGCTCTTAAATAGCTTAGCACAAAGAAACTGTTTTAAGATTTTAGTATTCTTGTCTTGAAATAACAGAAAATATATATAAAATGGTGTTACAAATAAATAAAAATAAATAAGATATACAAAGAACGAAATCACCGATTGAGATGTTGATTCGAGGCATGTGTTTAACACATTTCCCTTAAAACAGTTCCACCGTCTCCTGTTTGTGCTGGAGCTTATCGTAGATGGTTGTCTCCCAGGGTACAACGAATCTAGTAGTGATTCAGCACTAGAATCACTACACAACGAACTTGACCAACGTACCTGAACTATCACCGGGATCAAAGTAGAATTGTATGAAGCCACAATTAAAATGATCAATGGAAGGTTTTTCTGAAAAATTAAGAAGTAGCTAGCTTCTTGTGATGTTGAAAATAAAACCAATTAAAATTCATTTAGGGTTATTGAAAGATATAAACTATGTAATTCTGCAATTGTTATATCTCTTCTTCACAACGTGTGATCAATTGAGATATATAAAGAAAAATTAGTCAATCAACATAATGACTAATTTTTTAACGTAGGAATAAAATCAATTAATGCAATCAATTGCATTTTCATCAATTGCATGTGAAAGGTTTCAAACGTATGCATTTATCATTGCACTTGATTGAAAATTTCTCATTTGCACATTGATATTAATACCCATTTAACTGACTCATTCAATTAATACTTAATCCAAATATATTATTTATTTTTATGCAATAAAATGCATTATGCAAATAAATTAAACCCCACTTGGATTAATGGAAAAATGCTACATTTTTCTATTTTTCCAATGTGGACAAATCCACTAACTCGATTTTATTCTTGGGACTCACCCATTCTCAGAATTGTTTTTGAATTCTCATTTCCATTCATATAATGGAAATAATATACATAGTCTAAATTCCAACAGCACATACCTTTCTTGCACAATATCAAGTTCAAATAATAACTTCTTAACCCAAATCAGCTCCTTACAAGCTTTCGTTGCTGCAATAAGTTCAGCCTCCGCGGTTGACAACGCAACACACTTCTATAGTCTCGATTGCCAAGAAATAGCTCCCCTCCAAAATTAATCATATAGCCTGAAGTGGATTTTCTTGAATCAACATCACTTGTAATATCTGAGTCGGTATAACCAACTAAATTCGGACTCTCATTTCTAAGGCAAAGTCTCATACTTGATGTGCCTCTAAGATATTTCAATATTCACTTTACCGCTTCCCAATGTTCTTTTCCCGGATTTGAAAGAAACCTACTAACAGTACCAACAACATAAGCTAAATTTGGTCTCGTACTAACCATATCATACATAAGACTATCAATAGCTGAACTATAGGGAACATTCTTCATATATTTCTTCTCATCATCATTAGAAGGACTATATTCGGAGCTCAATTTAAAATTAGTCGCTAAAGGTGTGCCAACACTTTTAGCATTCTCCATATTGAATCTTTGTAACACTTTCTCAATATATTTTTCTTGAGACAACCATAAATTTCTCATCTTTCTGTCACGACTGATTCTAATTCCAAGAATTTGCTTTTCTTGTCCAAGATCCTTCATTGCAAAGGACTTCCATAGGTCTTGTTTCAACCTATCAATTCTCGCAGCACTTTGACCAACAATAAGCATATCATCAATATAAAGTAACAAAATCATCAGGAGAGAATATTTTCACAAACACACAATGGTCGGAAGTAGTCTTTTTATATTCGTGCTGCTTCATAAATACCTCAAACTTCTTGTACCATTGTTGTGGAGCCTGCTTCAAACCATACAAACTTTTATTCAATTTTCAAACACAATTCTCTTTACCCTTGGCCTCAAAACCATCAGATTGATCCATATAAATCTCTTCCTCTAAATCACCGTGAAGAAAAGCCGTCTTCACGTCCATCTGTTCAACTTGAAAATCAAAACTAGCTGCCAAACTCAATATAGTTCTGATTGAAGTCATCTTAACAACAGGAGAGAAATTTTTGTCAAAGTCAATTCTCTTTCTTTGACTAAACCCTATGATAACCAAACGAGCTTTGTATCGTGGAGCTGAAGTATGATCATCTTGCTTCAGTCTGTATACCCACATGTTCTTCAAAACTTTCTTTCATTTTGGTAATTCTACAAACTCAAAAGTATTATTATCATGTAGAAATTGCATCTCATCTTTAATAGCATCAACCCATTTATGCTTGGATTCACTATCCATAGCTTCTTCATATGACTTTGCCTCTCCCCCATCAGTCACTAAAACATATTCATTAATAGAATATTTCGTAGAAGGTTGTCTATCTCTTGTCGATCTTCTAAATGGAATTGTAGATAATTCCTCTTGCTCATTACTAATATTCTCCACTTGAACGTCATGTTCATCATGAGAATCATCATGTTGCAGCTGATTTTCTGTTGAACTAGGTGATTTAGATAATTGAACTAGATTTGAATCTATTCACTCACATTTTCCCTTCAACTCACTATTTTTAGTTTTATCAATATTTTCAATAGTCTCATCTTCATTAAAGATGACATCACGACTTCTGACAAGCTTCTTTGCAACTGGATCGTATAATCTGTAACCAAATTCATCCTGGCCATAACCCAAGAAAATGCATTCTCGACTCTTCACATCCAACTTTGATCTTTCATCCTTTGGAATATGAACAGAGCACATGCATCCAAATACTCGTAAATGATCATACAAAATATTTTTACGAGTCCATACCTTATTTGGAACTTCACCGTCCAAAGCTACTGTAGGACTCAAATTAATAATATGTACTATTGTGAGTAATGTTTCACCCCAAAACGTTTGAGATAACTTTGCTTCTAAAAGCAAACATCTAATCCTCTCAACAATTGCTCTATTCATCCTTTCTACAAGGCCATTCAACTAAGAAGTCTTTGGAGGTGTTTTCTGATGTCTGATCCCTTGTTGTTTGTAGTATGCATCAAATAGACCACAATATTCACCACCATTATCACTACGAATGCACTTGATCTTCTTCTCGGTCTCTCTTTCAACAAGAGCATGAAACTCTTTGAACTTGTCTAAGACCTCATCTTTAGACTTCAAAACATATACCCAAAGTTTTCTGGAATGATCATCAATAAACGTTACAAAATAAAGAGCACCACTAATAGTTTGTACCTTTAAAGGACCACAAACGTCTGAATGCACCAGCTCTAAGACTTTTGACTTTCTTGAAGGAAGATTATGCTTGAACGATACTCTAGTTTGTTTTCCAGTAACACAATGAGAATATTTCTCCAAATCGGTCTCACTCAAACCAGAAATAACATTTTTCTTAACCAACAGATTCAATCCCTTTTCACTGATGTAACCAAGTCTTCTGTGCCATAATTTGGAAGCATCTTTACTCCGTACAACATTCACACTATCCTTGCATATCGAAGTTTGCATCAAATATAAATTAGAATATTTTTCTCCTTGATCTATAATCAAGTTACCTTTAGAAAGTTTCCATTTTCCAAAACCAAAACTACTCGTGAAACCATCATCATCAAGTTTCCAGTTGATATCAAATTCAGTCTAATATTTGGAGCATGTCGAACATCCTAAAGTAATATTTTCAACCCGTTACCAAAATCCAAGCAAACGTTACCAATACCAATAACCTTACTTAAGTCGTCGTTAGCCATCTTCAATACTCCAAAATCACCTGAAGTATAAGACGTAAAATAGTTTTTCCTTGGCGTAACATGCAAGGAAGCTCTAGTGTCAAACACCCAACTCGACTCATTACATACAAGGTTGATTGTATTCTCGTCGTGGACAGTGACGAGATCATTTGAAGTTGCTATTGACACACGATCTTCACCAACATCTTTATTTTGATTAGATCCGCTTATTTCGTGCTTCATCTTAAAACATTCTTTCTTAATGTGCCCCTTTTTACTGCAATGATAACATTCAGCCGACTTGTACTTTGATCTGGACTTACTTCGACTCTTGTGTCTCGCATTTTCTTTTCCACCTTTGTTCATTTGTTTCCCCCTATTTTCAGTAACCAACACATTTGAATTTATCGAAGACCCTTGAGATTTTCTTCTCAATTCCTCATTCATGACGCCACCTTTAGCCATCTGTAGAGTTACTGCACCATTAACAACAGAATTACAAAGAGAAATCTTAAACGTTTCCTACGAATCGGGTAGAGTAGTCAATAACCAAAGTCCTTTAACATTATCTTCAAACTTAATTTCCATGTCTGACATCTGATCAAGAACACCCTGAAACTCATTTAAATGATCAGCCATAGAAGCGCTATCATTATATCTCAAATGAATTAATTTCTGAAGCAAGAATATTTTATTACTTCCAGTCTGTAAAGCATATAAATTTTCAAGTTTATTCCATAAAGATTGTGCATTTGTCTCATGTTGGATGTGGTTGTAAATATTCTCTTCAACAAACTGACGAATAAAACCACGTACCTGTTCATGCTCAAAATTCTATTCCTCGTCAGATTTGGATGTTGGTTTCTCACTACCAAAAATAGGTAAGTGTAAAGCCTTAACAAATAACAAATCCTTCATCTTTCCTTTCCAAATTTGATAATTTGAACCATTGAGCAAAATCATCCTACTTGTGTTTATCTCCATAATTTAATCAAGTCCTAAACAGCAAACCAAGCTCTGATACCACTTGTTAGGAAAAGCGTATATTATATTCCCTACTTTATTGAAAAACTTAGGAGCAGATAAAGTACAAATAAAAACGGAAATAAATAACACAATGCACACACGATATTTTTACGTGGAAAACCTCCTCAAATCAAGGAGTAAAAACTACGGGACTTTACGTCCAGTTCAAGCTTCACTATAATCAGAGTCGGAAATACAAACAAGGTATAACAACCTTTTAATACTGTAGAAAGATAAAAGGGCATAACCAAAAAGATACAACTTTTTGGTCAAAAACAAGTCAAATAAAAAACTCAAATTAGGAAGAACCTTTAAGCCCCAGAAAAACTCCGTTCGAATCTTTGATCGTCAGTTTGATGAACCCTGCGCGGCTGTATACGAAAATCTACTACAAGATTTTCTCTTTCTTCCTCTCTTTTAATTTTTGACTTCTGTTTTTGACGACGACAACCGCTCTTTAAATACTAGAGCAATTAGGTTATAACATGACCTTTTAAAATATTATAATATCCTTAATGAATTAAAAAGTGAACTTGAACCACTATTGAGCCTTTTTCATAGTTAGGAGACCAAATAAAACCCAACACTCTCCAAAATAGTTCCTATATCGTTAAACTTTTAATGGGATCAGAATTTTGTTTGAAAATTTTGTTTGAACGCTAGGTTTCACTTCTCTTTCAGAGTGCGACTAATCCCTCTGAATTAAGCATATAACAAATAAGCTGTTAAGAGTATGTTTAAATCATGAACTCACCTGATTTTGATAATTAAGCTTAAATAATAATAATAAAATTGTTGGGTTAAGATTTTTAACTAATTTAAAATAATTTAACATACTTGATTTCAATGATTGATGAAATAATTTTTGATAATAAATGGATAAAACTAAGTTCAATAATTGTTAGTCATATCAAATATATAAATATATACTTACATATGATATCATATATGGTGTAGTGGTAAATACACCCGCCTGTCACGCGGGTGACATGGGTTTGAATCTCATCAGGTGCAGAATTAATAATTATAGTTTTATTATTTCAGGTAAACGTCTCAAAAACAACGCGCGTAGTTAGACGAGGTCGTCTAACTCCTTTAGACGCGGTCTAAAGAAGAACGTTCATTGCCTCGTTTTAGTAGCTATATAAAGGTGCTCCACTTCTTTCAGTCGTCTGACAAGTCAGCTAATTCCATCAAATTAATGATTTCCACGTACGCTCATATCTCTCAATTACCTTTATAATACTGGACAATATTAGAGGATATTCGGCGCACTACCTGTTCGGTACGACCACGATTCAAATACTCAGTCTGTTGTACTCTCGTACTGTAGGAGGCCGTCCAACGGACACATGCCACGTGTCCAAAAGGAGGATTCGACCGTTGGTTCTTTTCAAGAATAAATAGATGCCTAAGGACAACGAACGAATTACTAGAATCACAAGACAGAAGTTGAAGCTCTCTCTCTCATTGAATCACCAGATTTCTATAAGTTTGATTAATGAATTAACTTACTCTCTCTCTAGATATTTTATTATCAAGTGTATTTTGTAATTCACTATGTGAAGTTGAGAGATAAGTTAATGGATTATTTGATAGTCATTAACAGTGTGTTGTAAGTTGAACAGAGGGTGTTCTGTTCAACAGTGTGTATGCTAGAAGTTCAGAATAGGTGGTCAATTAAGTCATGGGTTTCTGACTGGGTTTGTGTAGTGTGTTCTATACAAATCAAAGTCTTCTAGTGACTATCCTTCCGGTTGTGGAAGAATGAGTGACGTAGGAGTTTTATCTTCGAACATCCATAAAACTCATTGTGTTTTTTATTTTCTGTCATTTGCATTCAGTTGTTTAAACTTCAAATCTAACAAACAGTTTCACACTTGAATCAATTTCAAAAGTTTGGAAGATTTGCGAAGAATAGAAACAAATATTAATTCATCACAAGATTATTATCGAATCGTTTATCGTAAGTTGTTCACAATAGTCAGACCTTAGTCTCTATTGTCAGTATCGATCCCTAAACAAACACACTTAACCAATTAACCAAACGAGCGGAACTTGTCGTTTGACGGATTCGAGCCTAAGACTTTCAAGAAAGCTGGGGATCAAAACTTACCTGACAAGGAATTTCGATACTTTATGACGGTCATAGTAACATGCGCATATTTCTTAGATTTATAGAACCAATTTAATTTAGTGGGATCTTACTAGCTTATGAAAATTAAAAAAAAATCTAATAAACTTCCTTATAAAACACGTCATAAATGAGGTGAATTAATCTAACTTAAGTCATAAGTCATAGATGAGGTGAATTAATGGAACCTTAAGTCATATTTTGATAAAAAAAAAAAATATTATCAAAAATTAGTTTTACTAGTTAAATTAAATATATGATAGGTAAAAATAAATAAAATATTTATTTGAGAGAGAGAATGGAAATAATTAAAGTAAGAGTGAAAAATTGGGTAGAAACTATGATTGAACTTTATTTATTTAAATTATCATTAATTACGGATGGAATCAAACGAGCACTGAAGACACCACGTGCTGATTGTAATTATTTTTTTTTTTTTTTTTGCTAAAAAAAAGCAATATTTTTCCACGAAATTTTCAGTTGCGAAGCAGCTAGACGCTTCATTGAATTGCCTTCCTTTCTCTAAATTCGAAAATTCTGAAACCAAATTCAATAGTTTTCCCTGTTTCATACTCTGTTGATCATACGCACATAAATCTCCAATGGCGACGGATGGAGGCTCGATTCAAGGCGATGTCGCCGATATTCTAAGGTTCCGCCAGTTGGAGAAGGTACGATTCAAGACGATGCCGCTGATAATGAAAACCGTTCTTCTAAGGTTCCGGAAGTTGGAGTAGGAACGAACGATGCCGCCGATAGTGAAAACCGTTCATCTATGGTTCCGCCAGTTGGAGGAGGAACGATTCAAGACGATGCCGCTGATAATGAAAACCGTTCTTCTAATGTTCCGGAAGTTGGAGAAGGAACGATTAAAGATGATGGCGCCGATAATGAAAACCGTTCTTCTATGGTTCCGCCAGTTGAAGGAGGAACTCCCGCCAGTGATGATAATACTTTTCTGAACCTAAATCGTATCGATATTCAAGGTGATGATGCCGGATCTCAAAGTCGACCTATAAGGTGTGAGAATAATCTATTTGTTATTGTTGTAAGAAATACTTGAATTCATTTTCAAAGAGCAAATTCTACAGGATTTTGAGCTTTTGCTACTAGTTCTAAGTTATAGAATGCTGCTGGAAATCTGGAATTCATAATTATGCATGCTAATTTTGACCTATGTCTATGATTCTGGATACTGTTGATTCAATTGTGAGTTTATCATTGGTATTATTATTAGAATTGCATTGTTTATCATTCTCATAATTGAAATCTTGACAGAAGCTTTAAAATACACATGGGATGATGAATTAATTAATTGCTAAGTTGGATTTTTATTCCTCTAAAGTTTTAAGTTTAACTGTTAGGGCATCTCCAAGGGAACGGCAAACTTTGCCAGACGGCAATCCCATTTTCTGCTCCAACGGTCCGGCAAACGCACCTGCAAAATAAGAATACACTCTCTCTCCAAACAAAAAAACGCATATTTGCGTAGTTTCTGTTCATTCCAGCAAATTCTTTATAAATTTATAAATAAGCCCTTCAAATATATGAATTGTTTAATTTAAATATTAAACTTGTTTATATAAATTATTTAAAACATTTAATTGATTTTTTAATTTTTAATTTTTAATTTTAAGATAAAAGTTATAATATTTTTTAAATGCATACATAAATCATTAAATTTTATTATAATTTATCTGCTTTTTATTTGTACGAATAATTTTTTATTTCAATCTCATATGTATTTTTTTTGTTCGTGTATTGTAATTTTTGAATTTTTAATAAATTTTTATAATTAATTTATATTTAAGTTTAAAATATTTGGATGATATTATAATATTGTGGTGTAATTTATAAGTTTGTAAAAGATATGGGTGATATTAAAAAAGTTATAAAAGTTGATGTAAGAAAGAATATTATAAGAATATTCTTTTGGGTTTGAGAATGAGTTTTTCGGTTGGAGTAAAATTATTGTTTGACGTGACATTTACACCAAAATGAGTCTGAAAATGGGTTTTTCAGTTGGAGATGGTTATCTAATGATTATTATTTGTTGTTCTACAGCAATAAGGGAAGGATTTCAGGAGCAATTGGAGAGGATAAAGCTGAAATAAGTCTCCATCAACTCAGCACAAAAGGTTGGAATGTTGTCTTTTTCATTAGTTCATCGTTATACTAACTTCTCTTTCCTTATTGGTTTCACTCATTTGAATTAATAAAATTATAAATTTGAAAATAAAATATTAGTTTTGAAAACAAATAAGTCTTCGGATTGGTGGGTTTATGCAATTTGATGGGTAAACCCTAGTTTTAGTATAGTCAAATTAAGATAGGGATGTCAGAAATTCATGTTTAAGAGTGCCTGCCCAGAAGCCAGTTGGTGTGGGATGACCCGACCCGACCATTAGTAAATTTACCGACCCGTATTTTGAGATAAACCCAGCCACTTTCCCACTGTTTGACCCGTTTATACTCTACTAATTTTGACCAGTTTTATGCCCCCATCTTGACCATATTCATAATCCAACCCATTAGTTTTCAAAATTCAGCTTTTTCCTTTTTTTGAATACCTCTCATCACCACTTTTGACTATTAAACTATTTATAGCTGACCCGGATTTAACAAGAGCTTTTTCTAATTTACCCAACCCATTCAGGGAGGAGAGACCGGGTACCCGACCCAATGGTCCCATTGCCAATCCAGTGATCAATATTTTTGATTAAATCTGTCTTTTTTTTTCTATGTAGTGTGTGAGAAAGTTCAAAGCAAGGGAAGAACTACATACTCTGAGGTGTGAGACTTTTTCATCTATTTTCATGGGCTTTTTATCTCTAATTTATTATTTTAATATCCTACACTTAGAGTTTGTTTTTGTTAGATCTTAGTTATTTGCTTTTAAAATGTTATTTTTGTAATTAAAATTAAAACTAATAAAATTAATGTTAAAATATTTTAGTATATTAGTGATGAGATGAATGAATTGATGGTTAACATGATAGTAACGGGGAAGAATGTCAATTTTAAACACCAAGTTGTAAGAAGGTATCAAATTTACTCATTAAGTATCAAAATTCTATTTATATATACTAATTTGTCAAAAAGTGTCAAATTTATTTAAAATAACAAAAAAGTTAAAAGGAGTTAAAAGTTTTGCCACATTTAATATCCACCTATTTTTTATTTATTTTTAATTTACATTAATTACTTTAATATTTTTTTCATTCAAACAAAACATCTAAATTTTTCCTTATCCATTTTTTCTCTCTCTATCCTCAACTCTTCATTTCTTTTAATTGTTCATCTTCTATCCACACCATTAATCATATCTGATGAAGAACCGCCGAAATATTTGGAATCAACTCCGTTTGAAATCCTAGATCAGGATTTCATTTTCCTGTTTTTCCGATAGTCGCCGCCGATCGATACACTACGGAGGGCCCCACCTTTTGTCCAGTACCTTCTACATATCTTGCAGAAATACCTCGGCTACGCGAAACTGTAGTTGTTGTAGTAACATATTGCATCTCGAACACTTCATCGGCTGTTCCGCCACCTTCACCGTCGTCACAATTTTTTGGCCACCTGATTATTCTTCCATCACAATATTATTATTTGACGTCGACATAGCTAGTTCATTAATAGAGATTTCAGAAAAAATAGATTACTTATATTAGAGATGAAGAGGAACAGTGAGAAGAAAATGAAGAATTTGGTAAAGAGAGAGAAAAAATGGATATGGAAAAATTTAAATGTTTTGTTTAAATGAAAAAAGAATTAAAGTAATGTAAATTAAAAACAAATAAAAAATAGGTGGATATTAAATGTGGCAAAAATTTTAACTCCGTTAAATTTTTCTGTTAGTTTAAATAAATTTGACACTTTTTGAAAGTTAGTATATATAAATAGAATTTTGATACTTAATAAGTAAATTTGACACCTTCTTACAACTTGGTGTGTAAAATTGACATTCTTCCCGATAGTAACGTGATATGGAGAGAATATTTAAAAAGAAAAACTGGAAATCTCAGAAAAAAAAACATATCAAACTAGCTCCTCTTCGTTTGTTTTGGAAATCCTGCTTAACTAAGAATCTGTTTTTCCTCTGTGTTTTTTACTGTATTGTTTACTTAAGAATCTTGACCAAGTTTTCAGGTAGCTAATGAACTTATACATGAATATTCTGATCCTAGTCAAGACATAACTCCTGAGCAGGTATATGACTTTCTCCATTAATATTGTTGGACTAGGGTTAAATTTAAAAGATCTGATTGTTCTTTTTGTGTCACATTAAACAGCAACAAAATTATAATAAAAACATACGGCGAAGGGTATACGATACCCTCAATGTACTCAATGGAATGGATATTATATCCAAGGACACAAAGAAAATACAATGGAAGGGTCTTCCTGGTGTTAAAGTATGAGAAATAGAGAATGTAGAAATAATAAAATAAAGTAACTAAGCTCTCAAATGATTAACATTTCTATCAAGAGTAAAATCAAGAGTCTCTAAAAAGAGTCTTAAAAGTCTTCTAAGAGATGAGTGATTGGTTTTGATTCCTGATCTTTTAGTATTATTGATATTATAATCTTTAATACTGATCATATCAGAAATGACATTGAACATTTTTATTTTTTTTATGAAAATCTGCATGAGTGGCTAGAAATCTCATCTGGGAAAATCCCATTTCATATGCTTCTTTTTGTTTGATCTCATTTAAACTAACCCGAGTTGCAATTATGTGATGTAGGCAGAAAGTCTTGAACAGATCAGAAGCAGAATAAAGAATAAAACAGCTCATGTGCAAGAGTTGAAGGAAGAAGTAATGACTACTGTGGTTCTTTCTGTCTATTGTTTTTTTTTTTCTGTTCTTTTATGTTGAGTTAGCGAAATGAATTTTGGGGTATGACTATTATTGATTTCTTGCTGTTAGTTGATTGGTGTTCGGAACATTTTATACCGCAATGAGCTGTATTGTGGGTCAGAAAATATTCCAGATGGAGTGCCATTGCCATTTTCCCTTATACAGGTAAAGAAATAAATGCTTTGATTCGAAAATGTGAATGAATTCTGAGGTTTGGAAATTGTTGTTGCAGATACGTTCCCATGTGGATGTAAAAATATCTGAAGATATGCAACTGGTGCATATCAATATGAATAGGTAATAATTTTAAGGCAACTAAGTTGTGCATTATTAATTTGTAGTCAGCAGCAATGCCTCTGATTGTACCAAATGCAGCAATGATTACGAGATACACGACCAGATCAATGTCCTCAGAGCGATAAAGAAATATGAAGATGAAGTGTTGTGGAAGGTAAATTACAAGGAAGGAGGATGAAGTGTTGTGGAAGGTAAATTACAAGGAAGGAGGTGAAGCCAGCAGCTCGGTTCAAGCTGCAGCATGCTCGTAAAATCTTTTGGATACCCTAAAGTCGGGTATGAGAACTTTTGAGAAGTGTATATTGATATCATATAGTTAGTGTATAATCATGTTAGTGATTTCTCATTCAAATTTTGATGAACTAAACAAATAGTTGTTGATTCAGCCTAAGGAAATGAACACTTTCTGTTTCATCTGAGGAATGAATGATGGAAGATATGGGGATTTGAGAACTTGAATTGGTCCAAGATTTTGATTGAGTCTGTCTCCAAGTTTTATTTCATGAAACAACAACCAGATAGATCTTGATCAAAGAAAGACAAAACAAAAACCAAATGGAAAAACACAGCCATTTTCTTCATCATCACTTGACAAGGCAGATCTTGATGACTGAAGCACCTCCAATTCTGTGTAGTGCCACCACAGCATCTCCTACATCGCACAGTCCTCTCTTAGTTGCAGATCTCAACGCCGCTTCCAAGATCACCTCAGTAGACTCGGCATCCGTCGCCTTTGCAGACCCTTCAGCCAGAATTGGAATCAATCCCCTATATATCAGACTATGTTTCGCAGGCGTCTCGTCGCTGCAAGTCCAATCAAAGGTATCGGTTGTCAAAACAGGAACCACAACCGAAAGGATCGGAACAGCCGGTCTGTATTTAGCAACCAGCTTGGCAGTTGTCCCTCCACGGGTCAAAACCACTATGAGTTTCGCTCTGGCCTTGTTAGCAGTCCTTACAGCCGACGAAGCGAGGCTCTCTAGTGGACTCATTGGTAAAGGCGTCAAATTTATCATCTCTTTGAAGATGAGATTGTAGTCAAGTGAAGATTCAGCTTCAATGCAGATCTTTGACATTACTTTGACCGCCAGCTCCGGGTAGGATCCAGCCGCGCTTTCCCCACTCAGCATAACGCAGTCAGTCCCGTCGAGGACTGCGTTGGCGACGTCGGTCGCCTCTGCTCGAGTCGGGCGGGGAGACTTGATCATCGACTCGAGCATCTGGGTGGCGGTCACGACCGGTTTTCCAGCGAGATTGCACTTGTATATCATTAATTTCTGAGCTAGAAAGATCTTTTCAACAGGGATTTCCATACCCAGATCGCCTCTAGCAACCATGAATGAATCTGTCTCACGCAGGATCTCGTCGAAGTTGATAACTCCCTCCTGATTCTCAACCTTAGACATGAGTTGTATCTTCTTAGCATGAGATCCAAGAACTTTCCTGACATTAACAAGATCAGATCCCTTACGAACAAAGGAGAGCGCGATGATATCAATGTTATTGGGTACTCCCCATTCTAGAATATCCTCCTTGTCCTTCTCAGTGAGAGTGGGAAGATCGACAACAACACCAGGAAGATTAACGTTCTTCCTCTCGCCGAGAAGGGCGGAGTTCTGGCACCGACATTTAACAGTTCCAGATGAAGGGTCGCAGGATAAGACAGAGAAGGTGATAGTGCCGTCGGCGCAGAGGATAATGTTTCCGGGTTTGAGATCAAGGGCGAGTTTCTTATAGCTCATGGAGATGATAGTATCATCACCTTTGATGTCATAATCAGTGGTGATTGTGATTTCTTGACCTTCTTTGAGCTGAACTGGTTTTGCATCTTTTAAGAAGCCAGTTCTAATCTCAGGTCCCTGTATGTATATATATAGAAAGAAAGAGAGAAGAAGATTAGTATAGAAAATGAAGGTAATAAAGAAAGAATTAAGAAAAAAACCTTGGTGTCGAGCATGACGGCGCATAGTATGTTGGTGTTGTGCATAGCAAGTCTGAGATTATTCAAGGTTTCCTGTTGGTATTCATGGCTGCCATGAGAGAAATTGAACCTGGCAACGTTCATTCCAGCTCTGAGAAGCTTCTCAAGCATGGGAACAGAACGGGAAGATGGGCCGAGAGTGCAGACAATCTTGGTCTTGGGAATACGGCCATCGTTGGGGAGTTGTTTCAAGATTCCTTCAATGTCGATGTTAGACATGATGATTATCTCTATCTCTTCTTCAGATCAAGATCAGATCAGATGAGATCTAAGATGGGATTTTGAAATGATAATCCTTTGATTATGTGGTCGAGAGAGAGTGAGGGAGGGTGCAGGGTTAGGTTAGGTGAAATCTGAAATAGTAGAGTACAGTAGTAGTGGTAGTATAGAGCAGGGTTTGAGTGGGTGAGTGAGTGAGTGTGTGTGGAAGAAGAAAGAACACCTTGCAAATATCCCTTGGTTTGGTCTTTCGTTATCTCCCACGTGCCTATCTACTGTTTATTGTATCTATCTACCCTCTACCTCTCTCTCTCTCCACGTTTAAGAAACAATATAGAACCAAAGAATATGCTTTCAAAAAAGAGTTATAATTCTAATCAAAATTTGTTACTTCTCTTAAAACAGTCTTTGTAGAAAATTTGTTACTTCAGTCTTTGTTTGGTGGTGGGTTACTTAAATAATATATATATATAGAGAGAGGCGAGTTCTTTTATATTTGTTTTTAAATAATTCAAACAAAATTACTTATCTAATTAATCATATTATTTATTTCATTAATTAAAATATAAAAATACCATATATTTTAAATTATTATTTTTATTTTATTTATATATATTAATATTCTTTAAAAAAAATTTACTAAAAATAATCATAATCTTCTTAAAATTATTGACTATCATTATTTTTTTCTCCTCTAGGGTTTTCAAAAATTCCAATCCAAACAAAGCATAAAATTATTTAAAAGGTAATTATTGGTTATAATTTTAATTAAGAGATTTTTTTTTGATAAAAAAATTATTAAAATATTATATATATATATATATATAACAAATTTAAATATTTTTAAATTATATATAAATATATTATAAATATAATTTTATTATTATATATTTATTGTTAAATATATTAAGTTTGTTATATATAATTTTTCTATAATTTTAAAAATATATATACATTTTTTAATTAATTAATTAATATATATATATATATTTATTATAAAATTTTAAAAGAAAAAAAAATTAATATAATGTAGAGCTGACTAAATTCGTTGATTAAACTTTAAATTAAAAGATACAAGAAGAATAAAATAATTAGTTAAGGAGAAATGATTTTCTCAACAACGAAAGCAGGTCACGCCTAAATGGCCTTGCATGTAGGAGAGAGAAAAACAATAAAAAAATGAAATGTTTCAGTTTCCCCTCTTTCTTTTTTCCTCTCTTTCTTCTTTTCATTTATCACTTTCGGCGAACTTCGACTTCTTCTCTAGCGATTTTTCTCTCCGGCATCTCCGACTTCTTCAACTTTCTTCATCTTCTTTTGATCGAAAATGGTAGGTCTTCTCCTTCGGGTATGTTCACTTCATTGTATGTATTCGTCGTGTTCACTTCATACTATTTTTTCAAGCTGGTGGTCCAGGTACATCTACATGCAAGACTCCAAGATCTCCAAGGACAATGTAAATAACATCTTCTCTTTTAGAATCCTAGATCATTTTGATGATTTGAAGACCGTTTAGGTTTTTGCGGTTAGGGTTAGGGATTTTTATGATTCTGATGATTTTAATGATTTTAACGATAGAAATGGATGATTATTGTGTATTTGCTACATTATGGGTCCCAAAAATGTGATTTTTGATATGTTTGACTGTTATGGATCCCGAAAATATTGTTTCGGGACCCGAAAGTATGATTATATAATGCAAAAATGGGATTTTGATATGTTTGATGAATTAAAGGTCCTGAAAGTGTGGTTTCAGAACCCGAAAGTGTGGTTTCAGGACTCGAAAGTGTGGTTTCGGGACCCGAAATGTGTTGTTTCGGGACCCAAAAATGGGATTTTGATATGTTTGGCTATTATGGGTTTCGAAAGTGTGGTTTTAGGACCCGAAATGTGTTGTTTCAGGACTCGAAAATGGGATTTTGATATGTTTGGCTATTATGGGTCCCGAAAGTGTGGTTTCAGGACCCGAAATGTGTTGTTTCGGGACCCAAAAATGGGATTTTGATATGTTTGGTTGTTATAGGTCCCGAAAGTGTGGTTTCAAGACCCGAAATGTGTTGTTTCGGGACCCAAAATTGGGATTTTGATATGTTTGGCTGTTATGGGTCCTGAAAGTGTGGTTTTAGGACCCGAAATTTGTGGTTTCGGGACCCGAAAATGAGATTTTGATATGTTTGGCTGTTATGGGTCCCGAAAGTGTGGTTTCGGGACCCGAAAATGGGATTTTGATATGTTTGACTGTTATGGGTCCCAAAATGTGTGGTTTCGGGACCCGAAATAGGGTGTTTTGAGACCCGAAATGTGTGGTTTCAGGACCCGAAATAGGTGTTTTTGGGACTCGAAAGCTTGGTTTCGGGGCCCGAAATGAGTAGATATCATGATTTTTATCTGATTATCTGTTTCATGGTTTTTAAATGTTTATCTTTTGTTTTTGTAGGGCAAATAAACGTAAAATGAATGCCTATAAATGTATGCTGCTTAATTAATTTATGTGAGTTCTTTTTTAATAATAATAATTTACATGTGTATATATATGTTTCTTATCTGAAAATGGATTTAAATTGGATTTGTTTGAAAATGAGATCTGTTTGTTTGTTTGTTTAAACAGAGATTACAGTACTACTAATCAAACATACATTATAATATGATGATAGAATTAACAAACAAGCGGCAAGGATATAATCACATTATTAATTAAACAACAGTACTATAATTCTGAAAAAAATATGTTTAAGAAAAATAGGGTTTGTTGAAACCATATATATATATATATATAGCTAATACTACAACAACAACCATTAGGATGAGATTAGATATCTAAAAAGTGATTTAATTAAGAAGAAGTTATGCGGCTGTCGACCTCCTCTTTGATCCTCTCGAGATCCGCCATCTTGGACGCCAGCAATTGTAAATCATTGGACTCAAGATCATCATCTAAACCCATTGCATTGAGAATCCATCCGATCAGAAACGCAGAGTCGTCGTCGCTCTTGTCGGATGATTCCCTAGTCGTCGTCGTCCTCATCCTGATATCTTGTTGTAATTGTATCGTCGAGGATGGATCGCCAACTTGCAAGATTCGGTCAACAATAACGTCAAAGGAGGAGGGCCCAAAGTCGGAATTCTCAAATCTCCAAAAGCTCCCAAAGTAGTTCCAAAATCCCCCAGAGTAGCAGCCCCCCACAACTTATTTTTAACTAGGACATCGTCTTTTGGGCTTTTCAATCTTCTGCAACTACTGTCTAAGGAACAAAAAGAGGCTGTGAAGTCAATAGGCTTTGGCCATCTACTTTCATTATCGCTTTCAAAATGCCCCGAGGAGATCTCTCATTATCTAGTCAGACAGTTTGACTGTAATAAATGTTCATTCACTCTAGAGAATGGCGAGGAAGTGAAAATCGAAGAAGAAGATGTTGAAATGATATTGGGTCTCCCCAGAGGGGAGCTGGACATTGTAGAATATCAGAATAACGAGACTGATGACAAGTTGAAGGCATTTAAGACTCGATGGGGTAACCCTGTTAATGGCGCTCCTTTAGTGACTGTTATGCCGATGAAAATGATTGAGAACAAAGCTGCTGACAACAATTTCAAGATAGACTTCGTATTATTTGTTGTCAGCTACTTTCTCTAGTGTGATCACCTAGGTCAACTATCTAGGTATATCTCATTTCTGTTATTTTCATTTGCATGACAACTTATATGACATGTTAATTAATCCTCAAATATGTTTTTTTCACTTGCAGGTATAAAATTCTGAAATCTATTTCAGATGTTCATAATATCAAGAAGTTCAATTGGTGCAAATTTGTACTTGAAGGATTAGTTCAATCATGCGCAAAAGTGAAGGAGAATGAAAAACGACATTTCCAAGGATCACAGACGTTCTTTATTGTAAGTTATCACTAATTAATTTCTCTATTTTCAAAAATAATTGGCTTTAACATATGTTTGTTTTCAGTTGTGCTACGTGTATAGGGTGAGCAACATTGAAATGGGAGGAGTTAATGAGCGACGATTTCCAATATTGTCATGTTGAAATGACACGACGTTGAAGTTTAGGCTGGATACAGTGTGGGAAAATGGAGGATTCGGACGCGGAAGCGTTGTGGGACGAATTCCACTACCGGGGATGTGGGGGGGAGAACGATGAGGATAATGATGTGGGGGAGAACGAGGAGGAGGATATGAATGAGGAGGATAATAATGAGGGGGTGTCTGAGACTCCAAAGGAAACAGCAGAACCTAGGAAGAGGTCACCACCTAGGAAGATGTCAGAACCAAGGAATTCAACACCTATGAATGATGGCCTACCACCTCTGAATGTAACACCTCAAAACACGGCAGCTTCGGGCGTAAATAGACTGAGTTTTACAGAGAATTTGGTGTGGATTACTAAATGTACATTGTTTATTGAAAAAGCCATGAGAAGACTGAAATCTTTAAGTTCAGGCTGGGATGCAACGCCATTGTATGACAACGTCATCCACATCATATACACTGCAATGGACAAGAATAAACCTTTTAGGGATGACATGCACAGATACTTCAAAGATCGAACACCCACTAAAGAAGATGGGGTACACGATGAGGGGGGTCATGATCAGGGGGTCACACTGAGGGGGGTCACACTGAGGCCGGTCACACTGAGGGAGGTCAAAATGAGGCCGGTCACACTAAGGGGGGGGGGGGTCAAAATGAGGCCGGTCAAAAAGAGGGGAGGGGGGTCTCGAAGAGGAAGTACCTGAAAAAGAGGCGTCTCCAAGAAAAAGAAGGAGAAATCCCGTGCGACATATGAAAATTCTAGCACGCCTTAAATCTCCATACATGACGCAGAACAAGCCAAAGATCATCGGGCCTGCCCAAATTGATGAAGTCGCAGGAAGAGAATTGGTTGCTCCCAAAAAACAAAAACAAAAATCCCCTACATATCATGGAACTTCCAGCACGCCTTCAATGTCAATATATGATCAAGAACAAGCAAAGAAATACAGATTTCTTTGATTTTGTCATGTTAGATTACCGAGATGAAGTCGTTGTAGGGTTCATTTATGCAAATGAAGATGATCAGAATGCGAGATAAATCAAGTTTTCTTAGTTTCATGTTGGTTATATTATGTTTGCTGAATTAAGGGTCCTGAAAGTGTGGTTTCGGGACCCAAAAGTGAGATTAAATCATGTTTGGCTGAATTAAGGGTCCCGAAAGTGTGGTTTTGGGACCCAAAATGGGTGGTTTCGAAACCCGAAATGGTGTTTCGGGACCCGAAATGGATCGTTTCGGGACCCGAAAATGGGATTATATCATGTTTGCTGAATTAATGGTCCCGAAAGGGTAGTTTCGGGATCCGAAATGAAGATTTTTAACTTGTTTTCTTCTTTATGTGGTTTCAAGAAAGAAGTATTCTATGTAACTGAGTTTACCAATATCAACATAGAGCAATTTCAATCCATGAAAAATGAATGTCATGTTGAAAGTGGTATTATTGATGCGTGGGCAAACATGCTCAGTCAGCACTGCAAATCATCTTCCGAAGGGAAAATAGTTTTTTCGACAGTCGTTTCTGTAAGTCTCTATATCTTTCATTGTTGTTTAAACCAATTGTCTTATTATGATGTTGATTTCATTTGCAGGACTTTTGGAAACTGAAAGAAATTTGTATTGAAAGAATAATTGAAGAAATGAGAATTTTCGAAATAACTCTCGAAGATGTGAAAACTGCTAATCTGGTAAGTCCAATTTTTTTATATTATCTGATTCTTGCTCATATATGCCATCTGAATCTTGGTGATATTTTTGCAGATATGTTTCCCAATTTTATATGAAAGTCACTATTATTTGGTTGTCATCAATATACGAAACCAAGTAATTGAAGTCCTCAACAACCTCCCACTAGACCCAGATATAGCATGTGATGATAAATATGTCACAACTCAGAAACTGGTAATGTTGAAGTGTTTTTTACACATAATGTATTAACTTCAAAACAATCGCATGTGTTTTTAAAGTGTTTATTAACTTCTTTGGTAGAACAGGTACAAAACGTTGCGGACTACTTCAAAACTATCGACCTAGGGATCGCATCCAAAATTGCCCAATTCTTGTTCAATGTTTTGAAATTACATTGGCAAGACAGTTCAAATAAAACGGATTGCGGAATATACTGTATGAGACATATTCATAGTTACATGAACGATACAAATTGGGAGTGTGGTATAACGATAGAAAATGTAAGTTACATATTTTCACATTTTATTTGTTTTACAAATCTTTAATAACCGTTGAATTATAATTTTTTGTAGGCAAGGGGAATGCTTGAAGCTTTGCGAGTCAAATACACTGCAATGATCATCCGTTCAAATTTAAACAAAAATATCAAGAACATCTTACAGAAGTTTGTCGACATTTTAAAAGTAGATTGTCCTGAAACGTATAAGATGTATGTAAAGAGCACTTCTTAATTAATTTAGTACATTTTTTTCTTCAATTATTTTCTAGTCTTCAATTATAATCAATTTAAACTAAGTATAAAGTATAAACTAAGTTAAAAAACGCCATTTCGGGACAAGAAAACTCGGACAAGAAAATCAAGTATAATCTAAGTTAAAAAACGTCATTTCGGGACAAGAAACGGGTGGTTTTGGGACCCGAAATGGTGTTTCAAGACCCGAAATGGGTTGTTTCGGGACCCGAAATGTATGGTTTCGGAACGACCATTTCGGGTCCCGGAATACAACATTTCGGGACAAGAAACAACCATTTCAGGACCTGAAATGGATCGTTTTGGGACCCGAAATGGTGTTTCGGCACCCGAAATCGATGGTTTCTGGACCCGAAATCGATGGTTTCTGGATCCGAAATGAGTTATTTCTTGTCCCAAAATGAATTGTATCTTGTCCCGAAATGAAGATTTCGGGACCCGAAAGAGACAAAAATAAGTGACAACAACATGATCAAATAAGTACTATCTTTGTTAAAGACATGATCAAATAAGGTTTGGTATTGCCTTTCAAAGGCAAATCCACTGACAGTTGGTATCAAAGAATTAAACGATTGGAAATCCAATTTCTTTTCTCTCTCGATATTTCTCAATAGAGCCCTATCATATTGCTCGACAAATTGTTTGAGGGATGTTTTGGAATGCACGTAGTCATCAAAGAAGGCGTTCATACTTTCACTCCGTTGAGATGTTGACATCCCGGCCCAAAATTATCCTTTGACATAAACATGTATCCATTTAGATCTTTCCAAATACAAAGATTTCAACCAAACATTATCTTCCAACTGATGATCTCCAATTAGTCTATTCCAATCATCTTCGCATTGTTAAATATTTATGAAATTGTATACTATGTTTTTCAGCCTCTTCTTTATTAGATGGTATTCCGTATGGCTTCCAAGTTTTTTATGAAGTTTCTTCATTATATGCCACAAACAAAATCGATGATGAGTTTTAGGAAATACCTTCTCAATTGCAATCGCCATGGATCGACATTGGTCTGTGATTATGGCATTTGGAGGTCTATCATGCATACATTCCAACCAAGTTCTAAACAACCAAGTGAAAGAATTTGAATCTTCACTTGATAATAACCCACATCCAAGCAAAATGGATTGACCATGATGATTAACACCAACAAACGGAGCGAAAGACTTGTCATAGCGATTTGTCAAATAGGTTGTATCGAAAGAGATAACATCATGAAAATCTTTAAAGGCAGCCCTGCACCTACCATCTACCCAAAACACATTTTTAATTCGGGATTCCTCGTCCAAATCAATAAGGTAGAAGAAGTTTGAGTTCCTGGTTTGCATTCTTAAGAAATAATTAGTGAGTGCTTCAGCATCCCCACTCCATAACCTCAACCTTCGTGCTTCTATAATGTAATTTCTACATGTCATCTCATCGAAAGACATGTTTTCATAACCTCCTGCTTCAACTACAAGTGATTGAAATGTTTTGCCCACAGTTATTCCAGCTTCATCGTTTGTATCCAATCTTCTCTTTACATTTCCGTCAATTACTTTATAGGATCTAACATGGCGTATTCTCTTAGAGCTTAATGTATGGTTGTGCTCAAGAGAAATACTTGTTATTACATATTCCCCTTCATTTTGAACAACAACATTAATCTTTGCTTTACAATCTGTCTTTGTTATTGGTCTAGACTGATGAAACTTATTTTTGCCCTTCGATTCTTTCATAAAACTCTTGGCACAACCAACGCTGAAGTATTTCCTCTTACCACCTACATTTTGCTCCCTGACTTGGTAATGCCGAATCCAGCTAAGTGGGCATATGATGTGTAGAATTCAAGAAGTTGTTCTTCGGAGGAAAATGTCATTCCAACACTGGGAATGTGACTGCAAAAATTAAGTGCAACTGTAAGAAAAAAGTCCCTAAACCACACTTTCGGGTCCTGAAACAACACATTTCAGGTCCCGAAACAACACATTTCGGGTCCCGAAACAACCTATTTCGGGTCCTGAAACACAATATTTGTTGTCCTGAAACCACCCATTTTGGGACAAGAAAGGGTCGGTCCTTTCTTGTCCCGAAACCAACCATTTTGGGACAAGGAAGGGTCGGTCCTTTCTTGTCCCGAAACAACACATTTCGAGTCCCGAAACACAACAATTTTTATCCAGAAACCAACCATTTCGGGACAATGAAGGGTTGGTCCTTTCTTGTCCCGAAACAACACATTTATTGTCCTGAAATAACACATTTCGGGTCCCGAAACAAAACATTTCGGATCCTGAAACCACCCATTTCAGGACAAGAAAGGGTCTTGAAACCACCCATTTCAGGACAAGAAAGGGTCTCGAAACCACCTATTTCGGGTCCTAAAACACAACATTTTTTCTTGTCACCTATTAAGGACCATTTCTTGTCCCGAAACCACCCATTTCGGGACAAGGAAGGACCATTTCTTGTCCCGAAATGACCCTCAAGGGTTCCTAAACGACCCTCTTTAGGTCTAGAAATGGTAGGTTTCGGGACATTTTGACACATTGAAATGTACATTTTTTTATACCAATTGGGCAATCGGGTACCTTTCTAGTTCAACAGAGGTGGATCTGTTCAGGTTAAGTTCTTCATCTACTGGGTTGTTCAAGTTCGGTTCTTCGATTTCCTGAAAGTTCAAACAGTTCTGAAATAAATTTATAAACCTTTAAATCCATAAATACATCGATAAAATGTAAACCCTAGATCTGTAAAATCTAAACCCTAGATCTATAAAAAATAATAAAGATCCTTAAAATGATACCATGGAGAAATAAATGCAGCCGGAGAAAAGAAATAAATGCTGCTGGAGAAGAGAAATAAATGCAGCCGGAGAAGAGAAATAAATGATGTCAGATACGTTTCATAGAGAGAAAGAAATGCAGAAATATGAAACCCTATTGGTGAAAGAGGATATGCAGAAATGTAGAAATAATTTTATTTTTTTTTTGCTTTTTCTCTCTCCTAGCTGGCAAGGCCACGATTGCTTTCACTCAACATTCTCGTTGTGTTTATCATACCTCTTAGTTGACGGTGGAAGAGAGATAAAAAAAATTGGTCTAAATTAAATAAATAATTAATAATTTTTATATTTAATTTTTCATCATATATATTAATTTAATATATTCATCATTTATATTAATACTTACTTTAAATATATATATATATATATTAATTAATATAATATATAAATTAGTAAATATTATTGAATATTAAATTTTTTTCTCTCTATTTTCTTTTTCTAATAATAATAAAATAAATTAGAAAAAAGAAGAAGTAAGAAGATATGTGTTCTTATCTAATCTAATGACTTTTTAGTATGAATTGTCTTATTTTTTTTTTCACCCCTCATAATGACTTTCATAATGACTTTTTTTTATTTAGAGGGTGTCTTATTTTTTTTCATCACTAAAAAAATTGAGTTTGTGTTGTCTTTTGTTAAATTGATATCTTAGTCACATCAAAAACTTTATCCTGAATTTTATGATCCGAATAATTCTCTCAATTTTTAGTTAGTTATTTGTTGCTCATATCATTCGATTGTGTTGATTGTGTTGATGATGTTTTCTCGAGTCTGTCCCTTTTCTAGCAATAAAGGAGACGAAGTTATCGGAGTTGAAATTATTTTTCATGTTTTCAATAATGAGTTATTTGATTTAATTTTTAATATAGAGCTGTTCTTACAAATATCCTCACATTATTTGTATGAGTTTCTTACTATTTTGATAATATTTGTAGATGGTCCGACGTTGCCTACCAACTCTCGGTTAAAGATAATCTCAATTACCGCTTAAAATATTTAGTAAAAATTCTTTCAACACTATTTTATAGGTTCATTCGATTTGTTCCACTTCAACACTAATTGATTAGAAACTCAAATGAGTTCGTATTTAGAGTGACCTTCAACCAATTGTATGGTTGGATTTTTTCTATTATAATTTTTGTTTTGTAAATTTTTATTATAATTTAATTAATATAATCAATGGATTTATTGATTTTGTAGGTTTTATTTTGTGTTATTTATTAATTAAATTTTTTTTATATAAAACTCTTATTTGATGAAAAATATTTTTTATAATATATATATATATATAAAAGAAAAACAATTAATAGGGAAAGAGATAAACAATTAATGAAGATGAAAAAAATGATAAGTTGTCTATTTTAGTCCAAACTAGTATTTCAACTAATTTGTTGCACCGTTTTAATTTTCTCTATATTCATAGAAATAACTTGTAAATAAAAGATAACAAACAATAGTTTGAGAAAAAGAATGGTCAAAAACATTCTTATAATTTCAAGACTTTTAAAACAATATGACATTTTTAATCCAAACCCTAATTAGTACAAGTTATCAATACCTAATAAAAAGAATAAAAAGCAAAATTTATTTCCAAATATCAAACAAAAATATATACATTTTCATGAAAAAATATAATTTAATTTACGAGAAAATAAGATTTGCTTTTTCTCTTTTAATTAGAAAATCACGTCATTTAAGACTCATTTAAGATTTAGTGTATTCTTGAGAGACTTTTTACCGTGAGAGAGGTGAAAGATTTTATTAATGTGTGTGGTAGTGACAAGGTTCCGAGTAGCAATGGTTTCATTTTGCCTTTTTAAAAAACGCGTGGACCTTCCTGAAGGGGATGATATGGCGACTAATGAACATTTTTATCGTTTTTTTCCTTTTTTAAAATTTTTTGGAGTACTATTCTACCTTAATTTTGTTTTCATTTGCAATGCTTCAGAACTATAGACCTAAAAAATTTTAGGTCTATAAGTTTAGTCACGTCTTTTTCTAAGATTGTTTCAAAATATTTGAAGAACAGGTTGTGTGTGGTGTTAGGATCCTTTATAATTGTTAACCAAATGTCGTTTAAGGCGTCAAATTTTTGATGCGACGTTGATTGCCAATGAGTGTTGGTGCTCAATGTTTTCGTCAAACTTGATATTGAAAAAGCTTATGATCATATTAATTGAGACTTTCTCTTCGATGTCATGGCTATGATGAGAATGAGCGAAAAGTGGATCCGGTGGATAAAATTTTACATTTTTACGGTAAAATTTTATGTTATTGTGAATGATAGTTCTCGGGGCTTTATCGATAGTTCGAGGGGGATTAAGCAAGGCGACTCATTGTCCCATTTTTGTTTGTCATTTTCATGGAAGCTCTTTCTAATATCACGATCTTTGCTGAAAATAACGGACTTATCCATAGGGTTGATTGTGAATTGAGGAAAACTTCATTTTCCATTTCTCACTTGTTGTTTGTTTATGATACGCTATGTATGATTCAGGCTTCCTATAGAAATTTCAATCACCTTCGTAATATTTTGTGGTTATTTTGCGCTTTCTCGGGATTTCGTGTTAATCTCGGCAAATTTGATTTTTTTTTATAATTCTGTTTTAGTTAGGAAAAGATCTCATTTGGCGGGTATTTTGGGATTTGACATTGGATGTTTTTGGCCACGTATCTTGGTTTTCCACTAAGTGCAAAGGCTTGATCTAAAGTCTATTGGGAGTCGATTATCTTCTAAGATAAAAAAAAACTCTCTATCTAGAAAATCAAGTTTATCTCTAAGGGAGGTCGTAAGGGAGGTCGTATGATCCTCATCAAGAGCGCGTTGTAATCTATGCCTACTTACATAATGTCATTATTTGTGATTCCTAAAAGTGTGGCAGTAAAAATAGAGGGTTTATGTGTAAATTTTTATGGGGGTCTTCTAAGTCTTCATTTTCACATTTGTTAATTATGACAAAGTAAAAATACTCAAAGATGAAGGAGGTTTGGATTTTTGTGACCTTTGTGTTTTTAATAAGGCCTTATTGTCAAAGTGGTGTGCACATTTTGGTTCGAAACAGGGAAGTCTATGAATAAATATGATCGAAACAAAAATGGGTTGGATTGGTTTAGTTGGTTTACAAAAATATCCAGTCGCCCCGTGGGATGTAGCATATAGAGTGACATATCAATCATGTGGAAAAGTTATCGTGAATATTCTTTGTTTACCGTGGGTGACGGTTCATCTATCCATTTTTGGGAGGATGCATGGTATGGGGTAGGAGTTTTGTTGTAATCTTCCCCGTGCTGACCTCTATTACTATTTGTAGAGATGTCACAGTCAAAGATATGTACGACCATCACTCTCAAGAGTTTGCGCATCGTATCAGATATAGAAGAAGGTTATCATTGTAGGAATGATCATCTAATAATAGAATGTTATCATTAGTAACCAACAAAGGGGTGTCTCGGTTGAACCATGATACGATGCGATGGAGAAATTTGTACAAGTTTGATGTGAGACATTGCTATTATCTATTTGATAGAGTCGTCCCAATTGAGTTATGCTGGGAGAAATTGTATGAGTTTAAGATTCCCACTAAGATCTTTTTTTCCGGGTGGAGTGCAATCAACTAGAGATGGCAATGGGTACCCGTATGCTCGATACCCGTGGGTACCCGATAGTCGGGTTCGGGTATTTTAAATCGGGTTCGGGGTCGGGGTCGGGCATGGGAAGAGGGAGAAGGTACCCGGTCGGGTACGGGGTCGGGGTCGGGCATGGGAAGAGGGAGAAGGTACCCGGTCGGGTACGGGGTCGGAGTCGGGCATGGGAAGAGGGAGAAGGTACCCGGTCGGGTACGGGGTCAGGGATGAGGAGTGTGCGAAACCCAAACCCGATACCCGATACCCGGTTATATTAATATTATTGATTTTTTTATTAAAGTTTAATGTGTGACTTTTAAAAAATGCTTCATCATTACAAATGTATCATTAATATACATCATTTAATTTGATCTTATCCGCACTTCACTCCAAACATAGTCATAAATACACTACACTCCAACTTTAATTATTTTATATTCCCCAAAAAAAATATTTCTCTACATAACTTCAATTTTTATTTTAATAACAAAATATTACTCTCTCTCATAATTCTTCATATTCAATCTCTAATTTTTTTCCAATGTTCATTTTACTTTTTCTCCACTCTAGTATATCTTCTTCAAGATTTACAAAAATTATGAGGTAGGTAAGTAATGGTTTTATTTTTATTTTTAATATTTCGATATTACTAATGTTAAAATTATTTATTAAAGTTGTGTTTCTTTTTCTTCAATTTTTATAATCATAAGTAATTTAATCGGGTAATTGGGTACCCGTTGGGGATCGGGTACCCGACGAATCGGGGATGGGTATAGAAGTAGAGATACCAGTCGGGTTCGGGGTTGGGGTCGGGTAGTGAAATGAAAATCGGGTTCGGGGATGAGTACTTCATTACCCGTCGGGTATGGTACCCGTTGCCATCCCTACGATCAACGGTGGTATTCAAACTGATGATAGATGTATGCGCAAGAGTTTTATCTTAGTTAGTCGATGTCGTCTGTGTCTTAAGGATGTGGAGACGGTTCCTCATCTCTTTTTACATCGTAAGGGTTTCGCTAATATTTGGAGTCTTCTTTGCGGGCCTGAAACAATGAGTTATATCCCCATTATTTTCTACTAGATAATTTGGTTGGAGAGAAATTGTAGTACCTTCAACAATCTTGAACGATCGTTGCGAATCCTTCACAATACTATCATCCTAACATTATAAAAGGTTCGAAGTGAGAAGCCGACAAATTCAGTCGGATAGCTCATTGCCTTTTAAAAAATCTTCGCACACGTTAATTTTGTATTATTTATGTAATTTTTTCACAAATATAATGTTTTTGTTGTTGTGCATAAACGACTATCCATTTCATAATAAAATGAATGAATCATTTTTAAAAAATTTAAGACTCAATAAAATATAACTCAATATAAAAGTTAATGTTTAGCTAATGACCTAATAATTTCAATATTTTGTCTATATTAACATATATGCTTTAAATAAATCATTTAAAGGAGCTCCTTGATTCAAATATAATTTTTTAATTTTTCTAAATATTGTAGTTTCCATCTAGATCCAAAACATCAAAATATTCAAGGTGTGGAGACAATCCTTACATAAAAAAATTACCATAGAAGAAAACTGAGTTAAGGAGTAAGTAAAACTATATTATAGGAAACAATTGGGATAAAGAGTAATTAATTTGAACATTCAGTTGAATAGCTGATAAAAGTGAGTACATAGATAGACAGGCATATGATAGGTATGATGCCAGAATCAAAGCAAAGGTTTTGTTTATACAAATGAAGTAAAAGAAAAACATTGAATTAAAAGAGTAGAAGATGACAAATCAATCAGACTTTCTTTCTTTCTTTCTTCCTTTCTTTCTTAGCAACTCCACCTTAGATTTTCCCATTTGAGTGATAAACATCTCCATTGCTTTGACTGCAACTGCTCTTCATACTGCTGCTGCTACTGCTGCTACTTGGGATACCCCATATCCTAATCGTGCGATCATCGCTTCCCGATGCCAGCATGTGACTGTTTCTAGGATTCCAACTAACACAATTAACCGATCCTGCATGCCCAGGTAGAATTGATATCAGCTCTTCATTGCCTCTCAGCCATATGTATACCTGCAACTCACAAAAGGCATCATCATCATCATAATCCAAATTAGTACTAGTAAGTTGGATAGGATATTTGAATGTGGAGGATACCAAACAAGATTATTTTCAAACAACCCAAGATCAAACAAGGCCTAAACATTTTAAATACGCTTTTACCTGTGAATCTTCGCTCCCACTAGCAACAAACGCTTCATCTACTCCACCCAAACACGATCTGATTAGAAACCGAGTGCGTTTATGTCCCTCATACTTGTGAACAATTTTTGGTTTACCATGAATACTCCAGAGGTGAATTTCTTGATTTCCAAGATTGACGAGAATGAATTTGTTGTCTATTGACAAAGAAAACGAAGTAATCACTTGGGTTTCTTCAATAAGTCTGTCTACCTTTTCTTCTTTGTCCAACAACAGTATTGCCGTTTCTTTACACATGCTTAGGATTCTATTCCCATCATCAGTTACTGCCATGTCCGATGTATTAAGTGTCCTCTGTCCTTTCCAACACTCCACTTCTCTCCCTTCTAAATCCCACAAACAAATGCTCTTGTCAGTCATGCCAGTTGTTATCCCCTCTCCATATGGGAGCCATCCACAAGACACAAACCCAACTCCCGTCTTTTCGTAAATATGGAGGCATTCACCAGAATCAACATCCCATCGCCTCACAATCTCTTCCATTCCACAAGTAAGGAGCTGATGGTCATCATGGCTCCAGGAAACCATCAATATAGGCTTTTGATGCCCTGTCAATCTGTGCTTCAGCGCCACATGCCCATTCTCTTTGACCTGAAAATATTATGATGTACTCCTGTGTGTGTAAATTCAGAATTTCTCAATTTCTATTTTCGCAAGATTTGGCAGGAGGCATTGCATAACAATGCAGACCTAGCAATCTCAGTAACAAAAGTTAACTAAGGCCTCGTTTGATGTGGGTTATATGAGATTAATTTCAAATAACATTATCCAATCAACAATCTAGTCAGCAATCACATCAACCAAAATACCCTCTATCATTATATATCTATACCCCTAATGTTTTCTTTTACCCAAATGACCTGATTTTCAATAACCTACATCAAATAAGATTAATTGGAAATAACTACTTGGTTAATTAAATAACTCAAGATCGGACAAGGCCCAAGATCTTTACTTACCTTACAAACTCTCTTGATAACAGCTAGAAAGAAAACCAAGACGTGTAACAAACAAAGTTTGTTTGGTAACATTACTGAAATAGAAGAAGTCTGGTGAAATCACATTTTGGTTTAGAGCAACTGAACTTAGAACATTTTCAAGCATACCAAACAAGCCAAAACATATTGTGCAATTATCGACACGCTAATGTTAAGCTACTCTCCCAGTACCACTGTTTTTCTTACACGGTGAACTAAAACAACTAGTAGTGAGACGTGGTTGAGCCTTGACATGAGAAAGCACATGTGATTGCTACACAAACTTCAGTACTAGTATCAATAGAACATGTGAAACTAAGATCATTAAAATAGCCACTTGAATCTTGGATGTCCCTATGAAACACATTTTAAAGTATTTAAGTGATACCACCTATAAAATAATCATGGAATTCTGTCAGTGATACAATACCTATTTGTTGTAGCATTTATATAATGCACAGGCAGCAACATAGTGCAGAAAATGGATCAAAAGAGTTTGTTGGCACCAAAATTCAAATTCCCAAAAAATGATAATACCTCCCATATAATAGCTGATCGATCTTTTGAAGACGAAGCCAGAAATTTACCACCATGGGAAAATTGTAAAAACCAAACTTCATCATCATGTCCATGCAACACCTGCTTCATTAAACGAGTAAAACATACTTATATTAGTTACCATCAGTTTCAGAAACATACAAAATATCTCAACTGACAATGGCTTGGTTTAGAAAACTACAACTGGATATTAAAGTATATCACACGTCATCAGAACAGCATATAGAACCCTATATTTAATATTACAGCATTAAACTACTTTTTACTCAGTTAACAAGGTTATATAAAACTCTTCCCATAAATCCCCTTTTTCCAATTATAGGGCGTTTTTCCTGCTAAGAAGTATCACACATTCAGGCACAAGTTCACCACATAAACTCACCCAATATAATTCAAGTGGTTAGAGTCTTGAACTAAGAGGCTGAAATAACAGGTTCAAATCCCCACTGAAAGCACATTGACTGAAGTGGGATGCTATGCTAGTCTCCTCTTGGGAAGGGTAAAGCCGTAAAGACAATGGTCTCCAAAAACAAAATGCCACATAAAGTTCTCTTTAAGGCCATTTTTTTTCTGAGGGTGCAGTGCAACCAGAAACAGATCCAGTGGGGCCTAAGGGATTTGCTTGTCTATGTATCTTCTATTCAAAAATTTAGGTCCTGACTTTGCCTCAACAGTTCAGGTTAACCAGTTCCACCGTCTCAACCTTCTTATCAATTAAAAAGCGCATGATCACTCAAAAAGCATCCATAACACAACAATTTCACCCAATCAGAACAATGAAATAGCATATGGAGAGAAACCAAAGAAAGAAAATGCCAAAAACTTGACCTGTGAAGTTTGTGAAGGAATTTGATTTTCTCCGCAATGATGGTCAGTCAACAGGGACGCTTCAGAGTCATTACAATTGTGATAAGTACACTTAACGCGTTGCATGTCAATGGCCTGTTCAACCAGATCAATTAACCTGCTTTCAGGCACCATAACTGCTGCAGGAAGCAACTTCTTCAGTTCCTCAAGAAAAGTTGACCGGGAACTCTGGTCAGAATAATCATTATTGCATTGTCCAGATGAGGCAGATCGGGATGGAGAAATAACCCAGGTAGCTAGCTCATGAACTCTGCCTACATTTACTGAAAGAGGTGTAATCTCGTTCCTAAGAGTACCTATAGCATCCATGATTTTCTTCTCCCTTAAAAGCTCCAGGAACTTTTGTTCCAATACTAAGAAAGATGCAGATTTCACGTTTGTTTCATCACAGAAATTTATCTTTCGCAAAGTAGCAAGACTTTCATCCCATTTTCCATCTACTACTTGCTGCATAAAAATGCTTACTGCTGATGAGTGCACCTGTATTCCCGACTCCTCTTGAAGAAGAGCCCCTGCTTTGTTGTACCCAAGAGAATACAATGCCCTGGTTATAATCTTGACAAACTCCTCTCTTTTGATAACTCCTTTTGAACCGACCGTTTTACTATCTTCTTGGGAGGATAGTGGCCGTGCCATTGAAGCTCCAAAAGAGCCAAATACAGACGATGTGTTAGATGAGGTTCCAAATGATTCCTGTAAATCTCCTGGAGGAAGTTTCACACGTTTCAAAGGCGGTTCAGTGTCTTCTATACCTCCCATGTAATGCCAAGTTTAGCCCATTAGGGTTCTAGATAAAATTAAAAGAAAAAAATATGTTAGAAAGATGCAATACTGCTAAATGACACAAACATAACACTACAAAAGGACTGTGAAGAAACACATAATTCAATATGAGATAAGGCATGAAAAAGGGAACAGGTGTAGGGGATGGGAGCAGGACAAAAAGTGTTAATCTAGTACTGAGTGTTCATGCATGAGTCAAATGAAGATATACAACTTCAGTGCAGATCTAGCTAAAGAAACTGGTAAGACAAGAAACTATGTCATCTCTAGTTTAAACAGGTAGATATTTTGGACTGCCTACAACACTTTGAACTTATTTCTAGAGTAATATCAGAATTGTGACTTGTACAATCGCGACATTGTGTGAGGATCGCGACGACTTGTATTGATTCCGTCTCGACCCTCACACATCATCAAACGAGACAGAAAAATGATATCTTGCAATTATTACTATGATCTACTTAAAAACTCATGAACTAAGTGAAGAATGCTCTAATTCAATTACAATAGTTCTTTGTTATTCTTGTTCTCTTCAAAACAACTTCTTGTTATATTTAGAAATAACTGCAGTTCTAATTACATACTAGCTCTCTTGTTCTCTCAACCTACAAATCCCCTCATTTTCCAATTGATAAACAAACATGAAAAAATGATTGAAAACCCACTAACCAAGTTAACTGCGGTTTCCTTTTAATCAAGCATCATCAAGTTAACTACAGAAGTAACAAATAATCTGAATAGTTACAGAATCGGTTGATCTTGCATAAAGATTTGAGAATGTTCTTGAAAATCTTATTTAAAATAAAAATAAAAAAAAAAACAAAAATGAAAGAGTAGCAGAAGCAGAAGCAAGAATGAGGAAATGATTGGTTCCATCTGTGCATTTGTTAAGAAGGAGGACGAACCGAGTGCAAGTTGTGTAGAGAGAATCTGAGTGAAATCCCAAAAAATTGTTACCTTGAAATTGAGAGATGGTGAAATCAGATTGAAAAGCAAGGAATGATCAGAAGAAGAAATCGAGATAAGTTTATGATGGCGAGTGAATCGTATGAATGAATCATCAATTGAAAGATGGAATCGCGAGGAGAGAGATATAGAGAGAGAGAGACCTGAACGAAAACTTTGGCTTCCGGTCGGTTACGTCGAGTCGAAGGTAGTAGTCGATGCATTTTCTTTCGCCTAATCCGGTTCAATCAACTCAGGGACTTAAACGACATTTTATCTTATCACTTGTTTGGTTTACTTTTTCGCATTCACATCTTCTCCTCAACTTTTAGTTGCTTATTGTTTATTTGTTTGTTGGATATAAAATTATTTGATTCTCTAAAATGATTTGGATTATATTGAGATTTTTATAAAACAAAACTTATGGATGACTAACAGAAAATACGATAAGGACATTGAATACGAAAAAATCAGGTTATAGTCATGTATTTTTTTTGTTGGATCAAAATTAGGTCGACATGGGAAAATTTGACGAAATAACCCTAATAACAGGGTGAATCCCAAAAATACCAGGGGAGAATTAAATTTTGCAAAATTGACATTTTCCCCTAGCAAAAGACCAATATACTCCCAAATAAAAATTTCCTTCCTTCTCTTCTTTCTCTTTCCATTCTCTTCGGCCACTCTACTCTCTCTTATTCTCCCTCAGCAAATGAGGTAACGAGTCGTCCAAGAAAACGCCGAACTTAGCTTCCGATGAAACGTCTACTTCTTTTACTTCCCCTCTCGACGTCTGTTATCTTTCATTTACGCCGAACTGTAGCCCCCGACGACTCCATCAAGCTACATCTTCAACAAACGTCGATGGGTAAGTTTGATATTGAGTGTTATAGTTGAAAATATGCCCTATAGTATGTTATCAGTTTGAGTATATTGAGTGTTATCAATTGGGATCGCATTGCGCCTGCGCAAATGTATTTTTGCACAGACATAAATGCATATTGCGCGGGCGCAATTACAATTTTTGTCAAACTGCTAGTATACTTCCACTCACTTCTGTGAATTTTTATCAATTGCAGATGACAATATTTTTGTGAGTGTTTTTGTCATCTTTGATGGAGAGTGGAAAATTGATGATGGTGGTGTTAGTCTTTTGTCTCAAGTTCATGTTATGGTGTGAATCTACCCCGAAATGCTACATATGTTGAATTAGCTAACATTGTCTATGATGCTATTGGTGTCGACAAATTAAGATATGATTTAGTGGTCAAATTGAAGTATATAAATATGATTATAATGAATGCTAGGAAATATTCCATAACAACATTAGCCGACTATTTAAGATTCACAATATAAGAATGTTTTCATCAAAGAAGAGAAAAACTTTCAACCACAAAGAACATTTATCTCCATATTATGAAAAATTCTTACGTGAGCAAGCCGAGATTGCTAGATTCTAGAACGTTTATCCACTTAACCAATTCCAGTTCTATGTGCATGACGGTGAATTTGATTTTCAAGTTGACTTCAAGGGTCTAGCTTGTACTTGTAGGGTATTTGATGTATTTGATCTTCCTTGTAGGCATGCCATGGTTGTTGCCCGTTTCCGGAAATCGGTTCCCTATGAGTGTTGTGCAAGGTTAGAGAATGTAACTAATTTATCGCATGTTGAATTTATACGACTTCAATATCATTTTTCAGGTTTTACTCAACTAAAGCGTGGTGCATGGCATATGCGGAGACATGTTTTCCAGTTTTTAATCAAGATGCTTGGGAAATTCCCAAAAATATCAAGGCATGAGTGTGTCTAAAACCTTATGTTAAGGTTAAGAAAGGACAGTCAACAACAAAACGTAGGTCATCACAAGGTGAGCCTCGTAAGAAACGGAGACGGTGCGGCTCATGTGGTGGTCTAAGCCATAACAGGGCAACATGCTCAGCAATGATGCATGCACTATGTCACGGGCTCAGTCTTTTCACTAACGGATCTAACTGGCACTAGTTACGATCTTCGCAAGAACGAGTAACTAGTCAGCCTTACTTGACGCAACACTCGACGTTTAATAGAATTGACACAAGAATTATAGAGAGAGAGTAAACTCTTACAAAGAATAATATTATATTACTTGAATACTTGGTGATTTACAATGTAACAACTCACAAGTATTTATAGGACTAATTCTAGCTATTACATTAGTGACACACTAATTTAGGGCATACCTTATAAGTGTCAATCAGTGATGTAGTAATTTAGGGATTCCTTCTAATTGTCAATTAGTGATGGACTAATCAAGGACATTCCTTTAAGTATCAATTAGTGATGCGTTAATCAAGGACATGTCTTTCAACTCTCAATTAGTGATGCGTTAATCAAGCATATGCCTTCCAGCTAGAATATCCCTTGCATTGGGCTTAAGCGGGCTTAAGCCTTCTCTTCTTCTTGGGCCAGGAAGATTGGATCGTGACATTCTCCTTAAGCCTCCTCTTCTTGGGCCAGAAAGATTGGGCCGTGACATTCTCCCCCACTCAATCTGGCGACGTCCTCGTCGCTTCCTCATTGTAGGCCTGGATAATATCTCCACATAAGATAAAAGTTTCGAGCGACATGCTGGCTTTCCAACCCGTTTCTTCTCTAAAAAGGGCATTCGTATTGCCTCACAAGTCCCTTGTGAACTTTGGAAAATCGTCTCTCTTGATGGAGGAGAAGTTTTACTATCACTCGGTTTTCTCCGAACTCCAAGTGTCTTCTCTTCTTGTCCTCCTATTTCTTCATTCTTTTGGCAGCCTTGGCTATTTCGAACTTCTCTTTCTTGAAGAGTAACTCCTCCGGTTGCCTCTTCGATTCCTCCAATTTGGAAGGTTTCATGCGATAAAGAACTGTCGTCGATGATTTAGTACATTTGACTAACTCTTCTCTGTGATCCACCTCTCTCTTATGGTGGGGTTTCTCTGATAATCCAGCGGGCATTACATCGTGACCTTTCTGTAGGACAATTGTAACTTCTGGAGGTATCTTCTCTTTAGACACAATTTTCTCATCTTCTTTCACGGTGATAAAAGATGATGGGTATGTCTTCTCTGCACCTTTTGAGAGTTGCATGGCAGATAGGTGCCTAGTTTCTCTCTTGCCCTCTCTTGCTAAAGGTATTGTGCGAATATTATCTTGCTCTAGAATGTACATCATATTGGCAGAAGGGAGTAGGATGGCATTTACCTTGTCTAGAAACTCTATGCCGAGAACCATTTTGTAGTCGTCCATGTCAATAATAGAGAAATCCAGAAGGCCAGTCCACTCCCCCAAGTTGATCTTTACATTACGAGCAACTCCATAAGTTGCACTTGGTGTCGAGTTGACTGCTTTAAGTCATCCTTGCCCCTTAGTGTACCTGATCCCTAGTCTTCCCGCCTCCTTTACCTCTAGAAAATTGTTGTTGGCTCCCGTATCCAATAAAGCTTTAACCATGTGCTTTCTTACTTTAGTTTCCACAAATAGTCGTCCTTTCTTCGCGGACTTTGGTTCATCAAACTTTGCTGTAACGACACTAATTAGGTTTAACGACCACAAGCAAGCTTCATCGTGAAGGCGTTCTTACTCCTCCATCAATGTTGATAGTTTGTTCTTCATATGGCACTCTCTTGCTTTGTGCGGCCCTTCACAAAAGAAACACTTTATCCGGAGTTTCTCTCCACACTTCTCATCCCGATCTTCTCTACCATTGGGTTTGGTAGACTTAATTGGTCTTCATTGTTGTAGATATGGTTTCCACCATTTCCCCCATTGTCATTCCTCTCATAGGTCGACTTTAGTTTATCTTGCCTTCTCATTTCGATGAGTGATTCAGCCACGGCAATAACGGTGTTTAGATCTTGGACACCACGCCGTTCCAACTCCAGCTTCGCCCACATTTGTAGACCATCAGTGAAGGCGAACAAGGTTTCGTCATTTGAATAGTTAGGGATTTCAAGAAGAGTAGCGATGAACGCCTTGACATACTCTTTGATACTCTCTCTATGTGAGAGTCGTTACAACTTGGCCCTTGCTTCTCGAATGGCATTTTTAGGATAGAATTGTCTCTTAAGTTCCTCATTGAATTCACCACAGGTATTGATAGAACATAGACCTCTTTCTATGTCACTACTTCTTCTCATCCACCACAACATTGCGATGTCTTCCAGGTATGTCGTGGCAGTATCTATCTTCTTCACCTCTTCTACTAGGCCGAATGCTTTGAAATACTGGTCCAGACTCCATAAGAAGTTGTTGATCTCCTTTGCATTCCTCTCTCCTAAATACGCTTTAGGTCTTAGAACGTCTATCCTTATTGGATTGGGGACTCCTACAGGCGCACGCCTGCACTCTTACGCAACCGCTTTCTTGAGTAACGCCACATCCTCTTCGATCGCTTATAATTTAGATGACATTACCTCTAGTTTCTCGGTCAAGGTATTGATTTCACTAAGGAGGGTCTGCTCCACGATCTGAGTTTGCTCTTGACATTTGGACAAGCCTTCGTTTAAGGCACCTTGCATTCCTCCTCGAAGCTCGTCTCTCTCCTTCTCAAGCTCAGCAATGCGTTCCTCTAGGTCCCCGACATTGTCTTATCTGTACGCCACGATGAGTTCTACCTTCTCCAACCTGGCGATAATGTCAACGATATCGTCTCTTGATCTTTCTCTTTCTTTGGTAGCTTTGGATCCTCCCGCCTGAACTTTGCGAGAGTTCCTACCATCTTCTTCGGTCCCGTGGGGAAGATTCTCTACTTCGTCCACGACCTTTGAACTTTCATCCGATCTCTTCGTCCTTTCAGCTCTGATACCAATTGTCACGGGCTCAGTCTTTTCACTAACGATTCGTGCGGCACTAGTTATGATCTTCACAAGAACAAGTAACTAGTCAGCCTTACTCGACGCAACACTCGACGTTTAATAGAATTGACACAAAAATTCTAGAGATAGAGTAAACTCTTACAAAGAATAATATTATATTACTTGAATACTTGGTGATTTACAATGTAATAACTCACAGGTATTCATAGGACTAATTCTAGCTATTACATTAATGACACACTAATATAGGGCATTCCTTATAAGTGTCAATCAGTGATGCAGTCATTTAGAGATTCTTTCTAATTGTCAATTAGTGATGGACTAATCAAGGACATTCCTTTTAAGTATCAATTAGTAATGCGCTAATCAAGGACATGTCTTTCAACTCTCAATTAGTGATGCGTTAATTAAGCACCTGCCTTCTAGCTAGAATATTCCGTGCATTGGCTTAAGCGAGCTTAAGCCTCCTCCTCTTCTTGAGCCAGGAAGATTGAGTCGTGACATTCTCCTTAAGTCTCCTCTTTTGGGCCAGGAAGATTGGGCCGTGACAACTATCTACTAAAAGACCATCACAAACTAATACACAACTTTCACAATCTAGTGCACAACCTTTGGCATGATAGAATGATATTTCTTAATCAAATTGTTGTACTATATTTCTTGATCAAACTTTCTATGAATTGAGGACATGTGTTTATGTTCATATTATGCATGTGATGGCGAAATGGATTTGAAGTGTTGTCATTTATGAACCAGAAACTGTATTACTAATGTGTTGTCATTTATGAACTAGAAATTGTATTACTAATGTGTTGTCATTTATGAACCAGCAATTATATTACTAGGTATGAACAAACAGTTATATTACTAGTGTGTTTTCATTTATGAACCAGCAATTGTATTACCTTGTGTTGTCATTTATGAACCATCAACTATATTTCTAGGTATGAACCAACAATTGTATTAACATTCCACGCGTAGACGAAAATACAATTTGCGCAGACGAAATACTATTTGCGCAAACGAAAATACATGTTGCACAAACGAAAATACAATTTGCGCAGACAAAATAAATTTTGCGTCTACGAAATGATTTTTGCATCTACAAAATGAATTTTTGCCTACGCAATTGCAATTTGCGTCTGCACAATTGCAATATCAGCTGTCTACGCAAAATTTATTTTACTGGAGAATTAGTGCACTTGCAAATATGACATCAACTTCTTCAATCAAAAATAGACTACATTATACATTATATACTCAATTAAAAATGTTCTTGTAGCATTAGCAAAATATACATCAATTTGCATTCAAACTTAAGAAAGCAAATATGACTGTCAAAATAGATATCAATTTCTTCATTTCTTTTTGCCCACATATGACTGTTATGAATGTTAAGTAGTTTCTTCAGATCTTTCATCTCCAGTAACAAACCTGAAACACATTGACATGTTAAACACCCAGAAATGACAACTGATCAAATAGTAAATTTTTTAACAACAAACATGTATATAAATTCTTACATTGATGTCTCCAAAAATGGTAGAAGGTTGTTTTACTGTCCATTTCCTACGGGTCTATTATATAGTGGAATAACCTTATTGTCCATTTTTGTCTCCAAAAATTAATGTTTTCTGTGATCATAGTTGATGCATCCAATTTGACAGTAAGGTACTCCATATACATGATTGTAAAAACACCACAATCACCACTCTTGGTGCACTTTAGGACTATTGGTGTGGTATTACAACATATGGCAGACTTTCCAATTTAAACTGAGGTTACCTCACCTTGTTAACATGGGTCATTCCATGTTCAAGCAAATATGGAAGCATTTCACATAGTGGTTTCATTAACTTGTCATAATGATTCTTTTTAAAAAGTTTTTGTTCTCAATCATATACATTGATGGATCAATCTTGTAAATGCACCTGGTACATGACCTAGTGCTTCAGCTTTAGATTCATATGGATATATATGATATCTACCCTACTTCAACAAGTTATGAATCTGTCAACATCACTCATTAAATATTCCATGAAGGTAATGTCGAACTTGTAATTTCCTAGATTTGTGGCGAACTGTGCATAATGAGACTAAAACTTCGGAGCGATATGAGAGTCACATATTGTGAAATTCATCGGATGATAAATTTTGGGGAATTGGGCAACTATTTTTCTAATAAGGAAACATGTTGCATCTATCTTCTGCGCAATAGAAAAAATGAATTAAGCACATTATACATATTGACAACAGGCATCCAACTAAAAAATGAAATTTGTGCAGACACAAAATGTATATTACTAAACAAAACGTACATCATCATGTAGCCAATTTTGAGGCTTCAGCAATCTGTCAAGCAATTTTTGATCAGCTATAGAAGTAACCAGATCTTTCAAGTCTTCACCCTTCACCTTGTCCAGCTCCAGCTTCATCCAATTGTTCAACTCATTCATTTGTTCAATGTCATAATCTAAAAGAGGATTGACCGTTACCGGATCATTGAGTTTAAACAGTTTCTCACTAAGGTATGTGTAGTTCCCCAATATGGTGGACTTCTGTCGCTTTCTTCGAAACTACTTTCCCGAAAATTTTGTTTGAGTCATTTTTAACAAATCATCATTGTTAGATAAAATTAGACCGGTCAACAGAACTTAACACAAATAAACCTTCCATGCAGGAACAAAGAACCGGACCAGTCAAAATAACCAACCGGCTTGAGAAAACCGGACCGGTCAAACAAATGAACCGGTTAAGAAGATTAACCGATCAAGTTATTAAACCGACCAGGAACATTCGGAATATGACCGCACAAAGAAAGGATCGGCCAAAACTAAAAGTCGGAAACACCAGACAGCCGATCAGCTAGAAAGCAAAGGAATAACCGGAAGCCGTCCGGTTAAACCAATCACACCGGAAGTCATCCGGTTAAGTCAAATGACCGACCAGCATAAGAAGATACTTCGGGTATCTGTTGAGAATGATACTAAAGGAACAGACTGAACATTTCCATATTCATACAAGTCTGAGGAAAGTCTGCAGGCTGCAGAAGACAGTCCTACAAGATCTTTCTATTTCAGGATAAATCAGAAAGGCAATCTTCCAAGTATTGACAACTGTCTAACAGACAGTTACCACATTGAGTAAAAGACAAACCTAGCCGGTTTGTCCTATATACTGGAAGAATAGACTGCCAACTCTGTGAGGTTGACCTCCAGGTCTGAAAAGTTGACCGCCAGGTCTGAATCACTGAACCTCTAATCCACCAATCAAATTCAAGGAAGTGAAATATGACCGTTGGCATATTTCACCTATAAAAGGAGCAGCTGAAGAGGAGTAAATGGGAGACACAAGAGATTCTACAGAACACGGTGAGCAATTAATTTACAAGTGATAAGATTGTGTTCTCTCTCTAGAAAAGGCTTAAGTGCTTAAGTTGAAGTGTGTATTTACAATTTCGGTGTAAATTGTACGGGTGTTATCGAGCAGGAAATAAGTCTCGATCGGATTGTATTTGTATTCCTTAGTGAATATCCTTCTCGCGGTTTCGAGAGGAAGGGGTGACGTAGGAGTTTTATCTCCGAACATCCATAAAAATCTGTCTTGTTATTTACTTTCTGCTGGTTCTACATTCTAACTGACCTGTACTAACCTACCTACACCGCTCTAACCGACTCTACACTACCTAAACCGAATCACCGAGTTACAAAACCGACCCAACAAACTTCCAAACCTGTCTTACTAAAAACCGGTTCTGCCTATCCTGTAAGTGTGCTGCTTCAACCTGAAACAAACCTCTTCCGCGCTTGAACCTGGTTCAAGGGTTTGTGAAAGTTTGTGTAGTATTGAAACCCCGGTGTTAATCTCTAACCAGATTAATCACCACCCTTTGAGTGAGACGCGCTAACCGGCCCAACCCCGGTCCTCCAGCCGCGACCTAGATCCTAACAATTGGTATCAGAGCAGTTAGTTTCAATACTCAAGCAAGCATGTCTTTCGATAGGCCACCAATGCTAGAAGGTGATGACTTTGCCAACTGGAAGGCACGCATGCACCTACACTTAATCACCATGGATGATGAGATGTAGTTCATTCTGGCCGAAGGACCGATAATCATTGATAAGGACAGAAAGGAATGGACAACTGAAGACAGGAGAAGAAATAACCTGGATAACCATGCCATAAATCGGATCTCCAACAGTGTGGACAGAAACATGTACTGCATGATCAGAGACTGCAAAACCGCAAAGGAAACATGGGACACGGTTATTCATATCTATGAGGGAAATGAAAGAACCAAGGAAAACAAGGTAATGGTAGCTACTTAGAAGTTTGAAAGCATCAGGATGAAACCGGGAGAAACAATGAGGGAGTACAGTGATCGGTTCACAGGTGTGTTAGACGAGTTAGCAACTCTTGGCAAGAAGTATGATAATAAGGAGGTCATCATGAAAGCGTTAAGATCTCTTCCAAGTGCGTGGGACATAAAGACAATGGTGATGAGGGAATCAAACTGCCTAAGTAAGATGAAGTTACATGATGTATTCGAAGATCTTAAGGCATATGAGTTCGAAATGAGATCTAGGACTGAAGAAGAGGTTTTAGCCTCAACCTCAACCAGAGCACTAATCACATCCACAGAACCAGCTGCACCTGCACAGATCAGAACCGCCGAACAATTCACCGAGGATGCCATGGCAATGCTTGCACAGAAGTTTGAAAGGTTCATGAAAAGAAGCCAACCGACAAACTACAACTATGGTGATAAATCCAATGTAAGGTGTTATAACTGTAACTGTTTGGGACATTTCAAGTGGGAATGCAGAAAACCGAGGAGGAATGACCGGAAACCGGACAACCAGAATAACCGAAATAACTACCAACAAACCGGTGAAGGAAGTGAGGTTTAGAAAGCACTGATAGCCAATGATGGAGGAAGCTTATGGGCTCACAGTGACAGTGATGATGAACTCACATGCCTCATGGCAAATGAGAAACAGGTATTTGACTCTCCTTGTGAAGAATTTACTAAAGATGAGTTATACAATGCATTGAATGATATGATAGCTGAGTATAAGAACCTACTAGCCCTGCTACCTAAGTAACTCAACTTTAGAACCGACCCTATAGTACCCATTCTGACAGAACCAGAAATATCCGTTCTAACCGAACCAGAGATCAAAGAACCTGATAAAACCCCTACCAAAGAAACCGATTTAGCATCTGAACCATCACTCAAAACCGAACAGCCTAGTGAACAAGCTCGAGAACTGACCGAGGAAGAAAATGCCCGCCTCTAATATAAAATGGCCGCATATAAGAGATCTAGTGACATGGTAAAGAAGATGTGTAGCTATAAGAGACACCCTTTCTGCATGTTTGGCCTAGGTTACAAAAATGATAGATCCAAAAACCAAAAACTTGTAGACAAAGTAAGGCTCTCAAAGAATGACCTTCCTTTCATAGGTTTCATTAGAAGTTCCTTAACCGCTGAAGAGGAATTGACCGCATAGTATACGGCAAAAAAACTAACCTATGTAGGTCCAACTGATTCTGAGAAGTGGCTTGACCCTGAGAAAAGGAAAGTCGACCTGCTCAAAAATAGGAAAGTCAATCCTCAACCGCATAGGACAAACCACAAATCACCCTCATTTAAAGCCTTCGTAGAAAAACCTAAGTATCCAAAACCGAGTACCAAAAAGACGGTTAAGACCTTAGCAAAGAAAGTTGTCCGGTTTGTCAAGGTCTGGATGTCCAAGGGACTAATCGCATGTGGACCCAAGTAAATGTGGGTACCAAATAATTGTAAATATGTACATTTTGCAGGATTTAAAGAAACGGCTAGGAAACTCTGAATGGTACCTGGATAGTGGTTGCTCCAGGCATATGACCGGGAACAACAACCTGCTAACCGACATCAGAATAGAAACCGGTGCATTAATCACTTTCAGTGACAACTCAAAAGGTAGAACTGTGGGCAAGGGTAAGATTGTCCATGGTAACCTGACAATTGATAATGTACTCCTAGTTGAAAACCTACGTTTTAATCTACTAAGCATTAGTCAAATGTGTGATACTGGATACACGGTAGAATTTCTAAAACATGCATGTTTAGTTAAGAACTCTCAAGGCATCATACTACTAACCGGAAATAGGCTAGGAAATATTTACAAGGTAGACTGGAAAACTAAGGTAGAATATCTTGTATGCATGATAGCTAAAACCGATCAAACCTGGTTGTGGCATAAGAGATTAAACCACCTAAACATGAAAACCTTAAACTATATTCGCGGTAAAAAGTTAGTCGATGGAATTTCTGACATAGTATTTAACAAGGATAAGGTTTGCTCAGCATATCAAATGGGTAAACAAACTAGGTCAACCTTTAAGAGTAAAGGACACATGCAATCTAACCGATGCTTAGATCTCCTTCACATGGATTTATTTGGACCTATTCAGGTCATTAGCCTATGAGGTATGCTTTACACCATGGTAGTTGTTGATGATTACTCTAGATTTACATGGGTAATATTCCTACAATCCAAACGTGAAACCGCATCAAATTTGATCACACTGCTTAAACGTTTGCAAAATGAAAAATCAACTCGCATTAATAGTATTAGAAGTGATAGAGGTACCGAATTTACCAACAGCACTTTAACCGCATTTCTTGATGAATCCGGTATTAGACACGAGTTGTCTAGTGCTAGGACTCCTCAACAAAATGGCCTGGCCGAGAGAAGAAACCGAACTCTCAAGGAAGCCGCACGGTCCATGATAGCCGATTCGGGCATTGCTCAGAAATTTTGGGCTGAGGCTATCAATACTGCATGTTACACACAAACTCGGTCTTTAATTAACAAATTTCACAACAAAACACCGTATGAGGTTTATTTTAACAGAGTTCCTAACCTCAGGTATCTTAAAATTTTCGGTTGTAAATGCTACATACATATAAATGGTAAAACCTATCTTTCTGCCTTTGATGCAAAAATCGATACTGGGATTATGTTAGGTTACTCAGCAGTGAGTAAGGCATATAGAGTGTATAACAATAGAACCTTAACCGTGGAGGAATCACTTCATGTTGTTTTCGATGAATCGGTTGATAGTAATACTGCATCATGCTTTGATCTACACAACAGATTGGAAAATAACAATATCCATTCTGATAGTGAAGATGAGATTCCGGTTTTCAGGCGGTTTGTCCATGACCAAATGGGTAATATTGAAACCCAGCCGGATCAAGCTGTCCCACGACAGGAAGTTGACACCCCGGTCCAAGCCGAGGAAGTCGGTCGGTCTGACAATCCTATTCAGCCTACCGATATGTCTAGTCTTGATCAAGCAAACGGTAATTTGGTAGACATCCCTGAAACAAATTTCAAAAGGAACACTAAACATCCTCCTGAGCAAATTATAGGTGACCCTTCAGAACCTGTTCGAACTAGGCGTCAAATTCTGGAGGAATACTTTAATTCCGCCTTTATATCTCAGATTGAGCCGAAAAGAATAGATGAAGCATTGTCAGATCCGGATTAGATCTTGGGAATGCAAGAAGAATTAAACTAGTTTGAGAGTAACAAAGTCTGGTACCTAGTCCCTAGACCGAAAGATCAACCGGTCATAGGAACAAGATGGGTATTTAGAAACAAACTCAATGAAGACGGTTTGGTCACGAGGAACAAAGCCAGATTAGTGGCACAATGTTACAAACAGGAAGAAGGCATTGATTTTGAAGAATCATTTGCCCTTGTAGCTAGGATTGAAGCTATTAGGATTTTTCTAGCTTTTGCTGCATTCAAAAACTTTAAGGTTTTCCAAATGGATGTTAAAAGTGCATTTTTGAATGGTGATCTACGTGAAGAGGTGTATGTTGAACAACCACCCGGTTTCAAAAATGCTGAATTACCCAACCATGTATACCGGTTAAACAAAACTTTATACGGTCTAAAACAAGCACCTAGAGCCTGGTATGACACACTAACCGCATTTTTGTTAAAACACGATTTCACCATCGGTTCGGTGGATAAAACGTTATTTAAATTTGAGAAGAAGGAACATATCCTACTTGTTCAAATCTATGTGGATGATATCATCTTCGGTTCAACCGATCCTAAGTTATGTGATAAATTTTCAACCTTGATGACTAACAAGTTTGAAATGAGTATGATGGGGGAATTAAGCTTCTTCATAGGTCTTCAGGTTAAGCAACTCGAAGAAGGAACGTTCATAAGCCAACCCAAGTACACCAAGGAGCTTCTAAAGAAATTTGGGATGGATACATGCTCCTTAGCGGCTACTCCAATGAGCTCATCGGTTAAGTTGGACAAAGATGATGAGGGTCAATCGGTAGACCTGACCGCTTACCGGGGCATCATCGGTTCTCTTCTATACCTGACAGCAAGTAGACCGGATATTCTATTTGCAGTCGGTGTGTGTGGGAGATTCCAAGCCAATCCAAAACAATCCCACAACACAGCCGCAAAGCGAATATTGAAATACCTAAAGGGAACACCTGATGTCGGTCTGTGGTATCCAAAGGATTCATCCTTTAACTTAACGAGTTACTCAGATGCAGACTATGCAGGTTGTAAGATTGATAGAAAAAGCACCAGCGGAACATGCCAATTCCTAGGTGACCGGCTTGTTTCATTGCATAGCAAGAAACAAACATTAGTTGCCACATCAACCGTAGAAGCTGAATACCTGGCGGCCGGAAGCTGGTGTTCACAACTTCTTTGGATCCAACAACAACTGAAGGACTTCGGTGTCATAGCCGAAGAGTCTCCGATCTTCTGTGATAACACAAGTGCCATAGCAATCACCTACAATCCGGTTCTATACTCTAGAACCAAGCACATTGACATAAGGCACCACTTCATTCGGGAACATGTCATGCTGAAGCATATCCGGTTGGAATACGTACCGACAGATCAACAAGTAGCCGATATCTTCACCAAGCCTCTACAGGAAGCTAAGTTCTCTCAATTCAGACTTACACTCGGTTTAACTGATATTAGTCAGATCATCCCTAAGGATGCTTAAAGGAAATCAGTTCGGACAGACAAAACCGGTAGTTCCTCCTAAACTGTCGGACTTCAAATTTCCCAAGGTATATATGGAAGAACCGCCTGGTCTATCAGTCAGAGTAAACCGACCGGTTACTTAGTGCATGCACCAAATAACCGCATCGGGACGAACAACTGATAACTGACCGGTTTGGAAATAGTTTATCTTAGATTATTTGAATTTCAAACAAAAGTGGAATAATTACCTGTGTTTAAACTTATCTGTTCTGAAACATTGCCTTTTCAAAGTAAAATGGTCGCACCTAAAAAGACGTGAAGATCTGATATCTTTCATGGTCCAGGTCTATGACCAACACCCTAGGCTGTAGACATGCATATTTCATGCAAAACTCTTTATCCTATGGTTAATAGACATTATCACCTGTGATATCTGGATAATAGGTTTCTCTCTCCACTAGTATATAAGTTGAACAAACCTTAAACAAAACAATCACAAGCTGCATAACTCTTTCTCTCACTAAGACAAAATGTCTTAGTTCTCAAACATCCTTCAAGTGGATTTCAACTCTGCTCAAAGCACTGAGCAATATGAGGTCTTCAAGATGATCAAATCACTTGAAGATACTGGTCTTTAACACTTTCTAGATGACAAACATGTCATCTATTCTAAGTCTGTCCTGGAGTTCTTCTATAACGCCAGGGTTTTTCGTGGAACTCCTCACTTTGACACTCACATCCAGTCAAAGGTTGGAGGAATTATATTTGACTTTACCGAAAATGACTTTGCCAGATGCTTTAACCTACCAAAGCAGGGGCTAACCGACCTCAACATACCGGCTGAACTAAAAGCCGAGATATCCTTAGCCTTTGCCCGGTCAAGCCATCTAGTGGATGACCACGGTGCTAAGTCACTATTGAAAGCTGAATACCAGCTTCTCAATGATGTAATCGGTCGAGGCATCCTGGGAAAGGATGTAACCAACACATACTGCATTGTTGCCTTCAACATGATTGCTGCTATAACTACTAGCACACCTGTCAATTGGTCGAGGGTACTGTTCGACGTCCTAGTCTGGATGATTGGCGTTCAAACAGTCGGCCTCGTTCCTCAAATAAGCTGTCTGCTTCTGGAGCTTGGAGTTCCAACATGCCCCGGGAAGGGTTGAACCAAGCTCAAGTGCTAACCAAGGAAATAACCGATTCGTTCTATGAACGGTTTGAGAAGGCGTGGAGGAGGAGGAACCGCCACTCCACCGGTCACACCAACTCAAGCGGATATTAGGTCACTCCCTCCTACACCCGGTCATTTTGCTGCATGCACCGGATGTATCTTTGTTCAACCTCCTTATGATCATTTCGGATTCATCTATGTTTTCTTCGGTTTAGTCTAAGTTATCTTCGGTTTCAATCGGTTACTTTTCAGTGTGTTGTTGCATTAGTCATTAATGAAAAGTAACATTTAATTAATGAGGTAACTCCCAACTACATGAGTAATCAATACCCAACTAACTTGGTTACTTTTCAACTAAATCCTACCTCGAGCTCCGCAATTAGTCAAAAGCAACCTCTTCCCAACACACTTTGGAAACATAAATATTCTCTTCTCCAATAAGACAAAACTGACATTCAATGTTAATATTTTCCCTCCAAAACCGAATCTATATAAAGGGCTATCTCCTAATCAACTCAACACATCCTAAACACAAAATTCTCTTGAACTCCTTCTCTCTCTAATAGCAAAGTTTGAATCATGCCGAGCAGAACTCTAGGAAACTTCTTGAGCATCAACTTCGATTCATGTATGGAACATTGGGATATAGAAACAAAGGAGGTCATGTTTGAATCTCTCATTGACACCGGTCTTCGAACCTTTCTCGAAGAATCCGGTCTCATACTTCTTGAGGATGTCAAGACCTTCTTCAGAAGTGCTTGCATCAGAGGAACTATATCGTTTCCACGGTGAGAGACCATACCTTCTGGCTGGATGAAGCCGAATTTGCCCAGATGTTCAACCTGTCCACAAAAGGGTTTTCCGACTTCCCAACCCGAGTGGGAAGCGCCACAACCAGTCACTCAATATTCTTCTCTGGAACCGATGTACCGGTGGAAAATCATGGGTTAAAAACCCGCCTTGCTCACCACATCCAACTCCTTCTTGAGATTGTAAACCGCTCTATCATTTTTCAATCCCTGAATCAGCGTTACTCCAAGAAAACATTCGACATGATGACCTATATTGTTAGCAACACGGCCATCAATTGGTCAACGGTCATTTTTCAGAACCTGAAAACCATGGTGCTAACCAAGAAAAGTCTCGGTTATGCTCCTCACATCAGTCGCATCATTCTCAAGTACCGCCTAGAATTTGGACCGGGCACACCGGCATCTCCATCAAACACCCTTGACATAGATGGAGTGGAAGAAAAGCTTTCAAAAGTCGTTATCACATAAGTTATCTTTATTTCTTATGTATTTCTATTTCCAAACCGATCTATATATCGGTATCTATCTTGTACCTTTTCATTCAATCAAACTCTATTTCAATCTAAATAACCGGGTCCAAATAACAATTCAGAACATCCATCTAAGTAACCGGTCAATATTATCAAGTAACTTCGTTTTCATTGAAATATCCGGTCAATATCAAAGAAACCGCGTCCTCGCGGTTATGCACGGTATCAAGAAAAACCGCTTAATCAAATGTTGTAAACAACTCAGAACATTCATCTAAATAACCGGTTAAATCGATAGACAAATCGGTGTTCGTAGAATTTTCCGGTCAAGGTCAAAAAACCGCATCACTGCGGTTCACAAATCACTTCATAATACGGTTTCAAAAAGGGGATTGCATCATCAAAATCTAAATCGAAAAGTTTGGAGGGAAATTTCCCTCCAAAAGAGCTCCCGCTCAAAATTCCCGCCTCTGATTTGGCGCCCATAGTTTGCCGCCCTTTTGGTTTACCGCCCTTCGATTCCCGCCCAAATTTTGCCGCCTTTTGACTTGGAGGGAAAAATCCCGCCAAAAGTTGATGGGACGGTTGGGCTTCCAGACCGCGCCTATATAAAGGGTCCTTGGCCATTTCATTTTTCTCTCTCTAGGCTCTCAAACTCTCTCACAGCGGTTATTCTCTCATTCTCTCAAACTCTCTCAATCATCTACAATGGGTCGTGCTTCGGCTTTGTTCAAACACATCATTCAGGTGGATTTTGAGGAGATCTGACAAAAAGGGTCGGTTGCGGCAAAGGAAGTTATTACCCGGATCTCTGAAGCCGGACTCGAATATTTTCTAGGCGGCCCCTTTGTTCTCTACAGAGAAGCGGTTGAAGAATTCTTCAAAACCGCATCTCTCTCTGGTGACAAGATAACCGCAACTGTTAGCGGTACTCAGTTCGATATAACCGAGGAGTCGGTTGCGGAGATCTTACGTCTTCCAACAGATGGCCGCAACGCCTCAATGGAACTAGACCCAACAACCTTCGAGGCGGCTTGCCAGATTCTCTCGGCAACCGGGGATCCGGTAAAGGTATCCGGTAAAAAGTCCTCATTGCGACCAGAATATATACCGCTTTGTGACATCTTCACTAAGTCGGTTCAAGCGAGAGGTGGAAATTACGACAACCTCACCAAGGCCAAAATCGAGATGCTTATCGGTTTGCTGGACGGTATGAACGTCAACTGGGCAAAAGAGATTTTCCGAAATCTACAAGACATGGTGAAACCGGATTCCGCCCGGTCATGGGGATACGTCATCCCACTTGGAAAGATTATGCTACATCACAACATTAACACCGGTCCTGGTGTTCTTCTCCCCTCAAGCAAAATAATAAGATCCAAACAATTCCTGGAAAGGAAGCAGCCGGCCCCCGGTTCCACAGGAGACCGAAAGAAGAAATCCACAACCGAGAAACCGGCTCCGGTAAAAGGCAAGTCCGGAGACAAGGATAAGGAGAAGATAGTATTCACGGAACCGCAAACGCAAAATGAGGAAGACTCGGCTTCCACGTCTGACCGAACCGGATCACAGAAAACCGATGACAATCCATTTGATAAAGAAGGACCGAATGAAGAAGAACAATCGGCTACAAGTCCTGAAAATACCGGTGCGGTCGCAAGCATTGAAAACACCGATGCCGGTAATGACAGTCGTGGGGAGGAAGAGGTTACCGTGGACAACGACCCGAAGATGGCTGAAATCATAATACGCAGAATCATGGAGGAAATTGATCTGCGAGCACAGGCGGCTACTGAAGTATACAGTGAGTGGTTGGGTTACCGGTGCAACAAATTCTTCAAGCATATGCTACCGGGTCTAACCGATGAACAAAGTTTCAAAAGGCTGAAGGAGATAGAAGAAAATGTCATCAGCCTAACAAATGCCGAGAATCTTAACGAAGCCATGGACCGACATGCATTAGTGGTACCGCATGCTAGGCTTCAAAAGCTAACCGTACACATACGAAAGCTTACAGACCGGTATGTGGCGGGAACACCGAAGGCCAAGTTACAACTCCTGGTGCTGGAAATGCTTGAAGTCAGGAAAGGAGAATTCACTGAGGAAATAGAGCGGCTTGAAGCGGTGCACGGACAGCAAAATACACCGCACTCTCCAGCTCTTGAGTCCGGTGACGGTCAGAATCTAGGAAATACATCTCCTCTGGCGGATCCGGTCATAAACGAAACCGACGAAAGGACGGGGACTCCTTTCACCGGGCCACTTGAAACCGCTCAACCTAGGGATTGAGAACCGCCCATCACAGAAGAGAAAATCAAGACTCTTATTAAAGAGTTGGTCAAAGATGCGGTTAAATCCTGGAAGAAGAAGGCTAAGTGGGTCGCGGTTCAGGCATTCCAAATGGCCGAAACAACAAGGGACAATCTTGTGAAGGTAGAGGCCCAGATCACAGACATCGAAGCCGACTACCGGGACGACACGGTTCTGCACAACGATCATCTTAAGCAAACCGAGGACTTGGAAGATAATACCTCAAGGATGGTGGATGACATGGGTCGGTTTGAAAGAGAAACCGAGCAACAACTCACAAAGGTCGATGAAGACTTGGGGCGGTCAAGCAACGAAGCCGCTTCCACACTCAACAGAGTCATCAGCCTCGAGGAAAAGAATGCAAGTCTTGAGGACCGGAATACCCAACTTGAAGCCGACATCAAGGCGCTCACCGAACAGGTAAATGAATTAATCAAGGCCAAGATTAATGCTGATACAGCGGTTGAGGAGGCAAACGCCCGAGCGGCTAAGGAAGTTCAAGATGCGCTGGACGAAGAAACGTGGAAAGCAAAGGAGGCACCGCGTCTGTCTGAAGAGGAAATAACTGTGCGCGAACGACACCTAGCGGCTAAAAATCCGGCACTTGCAAGGTCCATAGCAGCTTAAGCAGCAGAGGATGCAAAGCGGTTAAATACTGAAAGACAAAGACTCGCCGAATTTGCAAACGCTCACAAGAAGTCCAGGGCGGCTTCCTCCTCTTCGGTTCCGGTAAAACGAAAAAGGAAAGTTTCTGCAAGAAAAATGCTAGAGAGGATCACCGAGAAAAACATCGACACTCCACCGAATCCACCTTTCCAAACCTAGGACGAAAACGAAGAAAATCTTGAACCGCGATCTACAAGACAGCGAGTCTCCAATCCGGCTACAATCAACACGGTCGGTCAATCTCAAGCTGGAGGTTCATCTTCAAGAACGGCTCCACCGGATGACGAACAACCGACCGATGACATGATGGAAGGGTTCCTGCCATCCGGATCAAAATAGAGGCTCTCTTTTCTTTCTCTATGTTTATTTCGGTTTCTAGATATAATATTTTCCCTTTTATTTCGGTTACTTTTATATATATAAAGTTATTTTTGAAACCGGCCTATATTTGCAATCTTACATGATTTTGATAATTTTAAATAAAATAATCAAAAAAGGAGAAATTGATAAGATAAAAGATTAGATTTTTCTCAAAATTTTTCCAAATTTTTCGAAAAATTCTCCCAAGTCAGTTTCAAAAATCCGGTGAAATAAAGAACTGGCATATGTTTGCAATCTTACATAATTTTGATAATTTTAAATAAAATAATCAAAAAGGGAGAAATTGTTAGATAAAATTAGACCGGTCAACAGAACTTAACACAAATAAACCTTCCATGCAGGAACAAAGAACCGGACCAGTCAAAATAACCAACCGGCTTGAGAAAACCGGACCGGTCAAACAAATGAACCGGTTAAGAAGATTAACCGATCAAGTTATTAAACCGACCAGGAACATTCGGAACATGACCGCACAAAGAAAGGATCGGCCAAAACTAAAAGCCAGAAACACCAGACAGCCGATCAGCTAGAAAGCAAAGGAATAACCGGAAGCCGTCCGATTAAACCAATCACACCGGAAGTCATCCGGTTAAGTCAAATGACCGACCAGCATAAGAAGATACTTCAGGTATCTGTTGAGAATGATACCAAAGGAACAGACTGAACATTTCCATATTCATACAAGTCTGAGGAAAGTCTGCAGGCTGCAGAAGACAGTCCTACAAGATCTTTCCACTTCAGGATAAATCAGAAAGGCAATCTTCCAAGTACAGACAACTGTCTAACAGACAGTTACCACATTGAGTAAAAGACAAATTTAGCCGGTTTGTCTTATATACTGGAAGAACAGACTGCCAACTCTGTGAGGTTGACCGCCAAGTCTAAAAAGTTGACCGCCAGGTCTGAATCACTGAACCTCTGATCCACCAATCAAATTCAAGGAAGTGAAATATGACCATTGGCATATTTCACTTATAAAAGGAGCAGCTAAAGAGGAGTAAATGGGAGACACAAGAGATTCTATAGAACACGGTGAGCAATTAATTTACAAGTGATAAGATTATGTTCTCTCTCTAGAAAAGGCTTAAGTGCTTAAGTTGAAGTGTGTATTTACTGTTAGATAAATTCAGACCGGTTCAAATAAACCTAACTTAAATAAACTTTCCATGTAGGAACAAGGAACCGGACCGGATGAACAAGAGAACCAACTAAAGAAACCTAACCGGTCAAGCTACCAAACCGATCAAGAGTATTCGGAACGTGACCGCACAAAGAAAGGATCGGTCAAAGCTCAAAACCGGAATCATCAAACAGCCGATCATCCACAAGACAAGAATAACCGGAAGAAGTCCGGCTACATCACTACCAAAAGACATTCAGCCAAGTCAAATGACCGACCAGTACAAGAAGACAATTCGGGTATCTGTTGAAAATGATACCAAAGGAGCAGACTGAATACTTCCATATCCATGCAAGTCTGAGGAAAGACTGTAGGCTGCAGAAAACAGTACTATCGGATCCTTCTACTTCGGGATAAGCCAGAAAGGAAATCTTCCAAGTACAGACAACTGTCCAAACAGACAGTGCATATATCAAGTAAAAGACAAACCCGGCAGGTTTGTCTTACACACCGGATGAACAGACCGCCAGGTCTGAGACATAATACCAGGTCTAAGATTGACCATCAGGTCTGAGGAAACGACCGCAGGTCTGAACCTCTGAAACACTGAATCACTGCACTTCTGATCAGCCAATCAGATTCAAGGCAGTGAAATATGACCGTTGGCATATTTCACCTATAAAAGGGGTAGCTGAAGAAGAGTAAATGCAGTGACTTAAGCGGGACATTAAGAGACAACAGTGTGATATTAAGAGCATTTATTACAAGTGATAAGAGTGTGCTGTTCTAGAAAGCCTAAGTGTTGAAAGTTAAAGTGTGTTTTACAATTTCGGTGTAAATTGTAAAAGTGTTATCGAGCAGGAAATAAGTCTCGATCGGCCTGTATTTGTATTCCTTAGTGAATATCCTTCTCGCGGTTTCGAGAGGAAGGGGTGACGTAGGAGTTTTATCTCCGAACATCCATAAAATCTGTCTTGCTATTTATTTTCTGCCGGCTTCATTATCTAACCGATTAACTTAACCACACCGCTCCAAACCGACTCTATACTAACCATACCGAATATCCAGATTACCGAAACCGACCCACCATTTCCAAATCTTCATCATCCAAAACCGACCGTGCCTATCATACAAGAGTACCGCTTCAACCTGAAAGCAAACCTCTTCCGCGCTTGAACCTAGTTCAAGGGTTTGTGACAGGTTGTGTAGTATTGAAACCCCGGTGTTAATCTCTAACCAGATTAATCACCACCCTTTGAGTGAGACGCGCTAACCGGCCCACAGAAGTTTGAAAGCATCAAAATGAAACCAGGAGAAACTATGAAGGAATACAGTGACCGGTTCACTGGTGTGTTAGATGAACTAGCAACTCTGGGCAAGAAGTATGAGAACAAAGAGGTAGTTATGAAGGCTTTGAGATCTCTTCCAAGTGCCTGGGACATAAAGACAATGGTAATGAGGGAATCAAAGAGCCTACATAAGATGAAACTATATGACGTATTCGAAGATCTAAAGGCATACGAGTTCGAAATGAAATCTAGGACTGAAGAGGAAGTCTCGGCCTCAACATCAACCAGAGCACTAATCACATCTACAGAACCGGCTGCACCAGCTCCTACACCTGCACCGATACTGGTTCCTGCACCCGCACCGATCAGAACCGCCGAACAGTTTATTGAGGATGCCATGGCAATTCTTGCACAGAAGTTTGGGAGGTTCATGAAAAGGAGCCAACCGACAAACAACTACTATGGTGACAAATCCAATGTAAGATGCTATAACTGTAACTGTTTGGGACACTTTAAGTTGGAATGCAGGAAACCAAGGAGGGATACCCAGAAACCGGAATATCAAAATGACAGAAACAATTACCAACAAGCCGGTGAAGGAAGTGAGGTACCGAAAGCACTGATAGCCGACGATGGAGGAAGTCTATGGGCTCGCAGTGATAGTGACGATGAACTCACATGTCTCATGGCCAATGAGGAACAGGTATTTGACTCTCCTTGTGAGGAATTTACTAAGGATGAATTATACAATGCATTGAATGACATGGTAGAAGAATATAAGAACCTACTGACCATGCTACCTAAGCACCTCAACATCAGAACCGATCCCATAATACCCATCCCGACTGAATCAGAGGTACCCATCATAACCGAACCGGAGGTCATACAATCTGATGATACCCATACTATAGAAACCGAGTTAGATCCTAAGACCAAACAACCTAGTGAACCGCCTAAAGAACTAACCAAGGAAGAAAATGCCAGACTTCAATATAAGATGGCCGCCTATAAGAGATCTAGCGATATAGTAAAGAATATGAATAAACACTATAGGCATCCTCGTTGTAAGCGTGGCCTTGGATACACAGGGAATAGCTCTAAAGACCGAAAACTCATAGAGAAAGCACGGCTTACAAAAGGAAACCTTCCTTTTATAAAATTTCTTAAGAGCACCTGGACAGCTGAAGAAGAGGAGACCGCATACTATAGGGAAGAGAAGCTAAAATACGATTATGTTGGTCCAACCGATTCATGGCTTGACCCTGTAAAAAGAAAAGCCGAAATCCTCAGATATAAGAAAAACTTCCCTGAACCGCGTAGGTCAAACCATAGATCACCGAACCAAAGACCATCACCATTTAGGACATTTGAAGGAAAACCGAAATACACGAGACCAAGTGTCAAAAGGAAAGTTAAAACCCTAGCAAAGAAGACCGTCCGGTTTATCAAAGTTTGGGTACCCAAGGGACTAATCGCATGTGGACCCAAGTAAATGTGGGTACCAAACAGTTGTAAATATGTACATTTTGCAGGATCCAAAGAAACGGCTAGGAAACTCCGAATGGTTCTTGGACAGCGGTTGCTCCAGGCACATGACCGGAAATAGCAATTTGCTAACCGACATCAGATCAGTAACCGGTGCTCTAATTACCTTCGGTGACAACTCAAAAGGTAAAACTGTGGGCAAGGGTAAGATTGTCCATGGTAATCTAACTATTGATAATGTACTTCTAGTTGAAAACCTACGTTTTAATCTACTTAGTATTAGTCAGATGTGTGATGCCGGATACACGGTAGAATTCCTTAAACATGCATGCTTAGTTAAGAACTCTCAAGGTATCGTACTACTAACCGGAAATAGGATAGGTAACATTTACAAGGTAGACTGGAAAAGCAGAGTAGAATATCCTATATGCATGATAGCTAAGACTGATCAAACCTGGCTGTGGCATAAGAGACTCAACCATCTAAACATGAAAACCTTAAACTACATTCGCGGTAAAAAGCTAGTTGAAGGTATTCCTAATATAGTATTTAACCATGATAAGGTTTGTTCAGCATGCCAAATGGGTAAACAAACTAGGTCATCCTTTAAGAGTAAAGGAAATATTCAATCTAGCCGATGCTTAGACCTTCTTCATATGGATTTATTTGGACCAATTCAGGTCATCAGCCTAGGAGGTATGCTCTACACCATGGTAGTTATTGATGATTATTCTAGATATACATGGGTAATATTTCTACCATCTAAACATGAAACTGTATCAAACCTGATCACACTCCTTAAGCGTTTGCAAAATGAAAAATCAACTCGTATTAATAGCATTCGAAGTGATCGAGGTACCGAATTTACCAATAGTACATTAACTGCATATCTTGATGAATCCGGCATTAGACACGAGTTGTCTAGTGCTAGAACCCCTCAATAAAATGGCCTGGCCGAGAGAAGAAACCGGACTCTCAAGGAAGCCGCACGGTCCATGATAGCCGACTCCGGCATTGCTCGGAAATTTTGGGCTGAGGCTATCAACATTGCATGCTATACACAAAACCGGTCTTTAATAAATAGATTTCACAACAAAACACCGTATGAGGTTTATCTTAACAGAGTTCCTAAACTCAAGTACCTCAGGATTTTCGGTTGTAAATGTTATATTCATATAAATGGTAAAACCCAACTCACCGCTTTTGATGCAAAAACCGATACCGGCATCATGTTAGGGTATTCGGCAGTAAGTAAAGCATATAGAGTATATAACAATAGAACTGCAACCATGGAGGAAACAATTCACGTTGTTTTCGATGAATCGGTTGAAAGCAATACTGCTTCATGCTTTGATCTACACAACAGATTGGAAAATAACGATATTCATTCTGATAGTGAAGATGAGACTCCGGTCTTCAGGCGGTTTGTCCATGACCAAATGGGTAATATTGATACCCAGCCGGATCAAGCTGTTCCACAACAGGAAGCTGACACTTCGGTCCAATCCGAGGGAGTCGGTCGGTCTGACAATCTCGTTCAGCCTACCGACATGTCTAGCCTTGGTCAAGTTACCGGTAATTTGGTAGACATCCCTGAATTGAATCTCAGAAGAAACAGTAAACATCCTCCTGAGCAAATTATAGGTGACCCTTCAGAACCTGTTCGAACTAGGAGTCAACTTCTGGAAGGATATTTTAACTCTGCTTTCATATCCCAAATTGAACCGAAAAGAATAGATGAAGCATTGTCAGATCCGGATTGGATCTTGGGAATGCAAGAAGAGCTAAACTAGTTCGAGAGTAGTAAAGTCTGGTACCTAGTTCCCAGACCGAAAGACCAATCGGTCATAGGAACAAGATGGGTATTCAGAAACAAACTCAATGAGGACGGTTTGGTCACGAGGAACAAAGCCAGATTAGTGGCTCAAGGTTACAAACAGGAAGAAGGCATTGATTTTGAAGAGTCGTTTGCTCCTGTAGCCAGAATTGAAGCCATTAGGATTTTCCTTGCATTTGCTGCTTTCAAAAACTTTAAGGTTTTTCAAATGGATGTTAAAAGTGCATTTCTGAACGGTGACCTACGTGAAGAAGTGTATGTTGAACAACCACCCGGTTTCAAAAATACTGCATTTCCAAACCACGTATACCGGCTGAATAAAGCTTTATACGGTCTAAAGCAAGCACCTAGAGCCTGGTATGATACACTAACCGCATTTCTATTAGAACATGATTTCACCATCGGTTCAGTGGATAAGACATTGTTCAAATTTGAAAAGAAGGAACATATCCTACTTGTTCAAATCTATGTAGATGATATCATTTTTGGCTCAACCGATCCTAAGCTATGTGACAAGTTTTCAAAAATGATGACTGACAAGTTTGAGATGAGTATGATGGGAGAATTAAGTTTCTTCCTAGGTCTTCAGGTCAAACAACTCAAAGAAGGAACATTCATCAGTCAACCTAAATATACCAAGGAGCTGCTAAAGAAATTCGGTATGGACACCTGCTCCTCGGCGGCTACTCCAATGAGCTCATCAGTTAAGTTGGACAAAGATGATGAGGGACAATCGGTAGACCAGATTGCATACCGGGGCATGATCGGTTCCCTACTGTACCTGACAGCAAGTAGACCGGACATCATGTTTCCAGTTGGTGTGTGTGGGAGATTCCAAGCAAATCCAAAGCAATCCCATTACACAGTCGCAAAGAGGATACTGAAGTATCTAAAGGGCACACCTGATGTCGGTCTGTGGTACCCAAAGGACTCGTCCTTCAATCTAACAAGTTATTCAGATGCAGACTATGCAGGATGTAAGATTGACAGAAAAAGCACCAGCGGAACATGTCAGTTCCTTGGTGACCGGCTCGTTTCATGGCATAGCAAGAAGCAGACATCTGTGGCCACATCCACTGCAGAAGCTGAATACCTGGCGGCCGGAAGTTGCTGTTCTCAACTCCTCTGGATCCAACAGCAGCTGAAGGACTTCGGTGTCATAGCCGAAGAATCCCCGATCTTCTACGACAACACGAGTGCCATAGCGATCACCTACAATCCGGTTCTCCACTCCAGAACCAAGCACATCGACATAAGGCATCACTTCATTCAGGAGCATGTCACGCTGAAGCATATCCGGCTGGAATACGTACCGACCGATCAACAAGTAGCCGATATCTTTACAAAGCCGCTACAGGAAGCTAAGTTTTCTCAATTCAGGCTTACTCTCGGCTTAACCGATATTAGCCAAATCCTTCCAAAGGATGCTTAAAGGGAAGCCGGTTCAGACAGACAAAACCGATAATTCTTCCTAAACTGTTGAACTTCGAATCTTCAGGGTGTTTGTGGAAGAACCGCCCAGTCTATCAGATAGAGTAAACCAACCGGCTACTTGGTGCATGCACCAAATAACCGCATCGGGATGAACAACTGATGACTGACCGGTTTGGAAGCAGGTCATTCTAGATTATTTGAACTTCACACAGAAGTGGAACAACTATCAATGCTTGTAGATATCTGTCCTGAAATATTGCCTTTTCAGAGTAACATGGTCGCGCCTAAAAAGACGTGAAGATCTTTTGATATCTTTCACAGTCCAGGCCTATGACCAACACCTAGACTGCAAACATGCCTATTTCATGCAATATCTCTTATCCTGCAGTTAATACATGTCATCCCATTTAATGCCTGGACAATAGGATAGTCCCTAATCTAGTATTTAAGTGAAGCAAACGTCCACCACAACACTCACAAGTCACAAGAACATCCTCTCACTAAGGCACAAAATGTCTCAGTTTCCCAACATCCTTCAGGTTGATTTTCAATCCTGTTCTTCCACAGATCAGTATGAAATATACAAGATGATAAAATCTTTGGAGGAAACCGGCCTCCAAAGTTTCCTATGTGACAAGCACTCCATCTATCCGGACTCCGTTCTGGAGTTCTTCCACAATGCAAGAGTGTTTCGGGGCACCCCCCACTTTGATACCCACATCCAATCCAAGGTGGGAGGCATTGTTTTCGATTTCACTGAACGGGACTTTGCAAGGTTTCATAGCCTGCCAAGGCACGGGATCACAGATCTGGACATCCCTGGGGATGTAAAAGCCGAAGTCTGCGTCGCCCTCTCTCGGTCTAACGACCCGGTTGAGGACCATGGAGCAAAATCATGTCTGAGAGCTGAATATCAGCTTCTCAACGACGTGATCGGCAAGAGCATTTTTGGTAGGGACGTCACAAACACCTACAGTGTCTCGAACTTCAACATGATGGCGGCCATAATCACCGGCACACCAGTAAATTGGTCTAGGGTGCTCTTCGACACCCTTATCTGGATGATCGGCATCCGATTAGTTGGTTTCATTCCTCAAATAAGCAGCCTCCTTGTGGAGCTTGGAGTCCCAACCTGTCCCGGCGAAGGTTTAAACCAAGCTCAGGTGCTCACCAAAGAAGTAACCGACCCATTTTATAGGCGGTTCGAGAGGGCCTGGAGGAGAAGAAACCGCAACGGTGATGTCAACCCCTTTGCACCCTAAGTCACTCCTTCCTGCACCCGGTCGTTTTGCTTCATGCACCGGGTGTATTCTTGTCCAACTCAAGTTTGATCGTTTCGGCCTCATCTATGTTTCCTTCGGCTTTATTTGTGTCTTCTTTGATTTCATGTTTCCTTCATCGTTCCTGAAAGCCATTTTCGGCATTGTATCTGTTATTTTCAGCATCTATCTAATTAATCTCGGTTATGTTCAAGTACATTTAATGAGATAATTCCAATCAATGAAATAACCCCCAACCACCCGCACATTTAATTTCCAACCAAACTGGTTACTTCCCAACCAACACTTACCTAGGGCTTTGCAAATTTGCCACTTCCCCATGCGCCTTGAAAAGGTAAAGATTCCTTTCCTTAATAAAACAAAACTGACCATCAATGCTCAGATTTTTCCCTCCAAAACCGATCCTATATAAGGAGCCATCCTCTACTCATTTCATCACATCCGAAAGCACAAGATCACATCTGATATTCTTGAATCCCGTCTCTCTCTCAAATACCGAAATCATGCCGAGCAGAACTTTGGGAAACTTTCTATGCATCGATTTCAACTCTTGCACGGACATAAGGGATTGCACTACTAAGCAGAAATTCATGTATGACTCTCTTGCTGAAACCGGTCTTCAACCGTTTCTTGAAGAGGCCGGTCCTATTCTTCTAGACGATGTCAAGGCCTTCTTTCGAAGCGCCTGCATCAGGGGGAAGTACATCGTCTCGACTGTCAGAAATCATACGTTCTGGATCGACGAGGATGAATTTGCCTCACTATTCGGTCTACCCGCTGAAGGTTTCTCTGACTTTCCGACTATTCAGGACCGTGCGGGATTTGAAACCGTGCAATACCTGTCGGCCACCCCCTCTCCGGTGGAACACTTTGGGCCAAAAACCCAACTTGCTAGTCACGGTCAGCTACTGCTCGAAATCGTGACCCGGTCAATTCTGTGTCAATCACCTAATCAACGGTATTCCAGGAATACCTACAACATCATGACCCACATTCTCTGCAAATCGGCCATCAACTGGTCATCGGTCATATGGGAAAACTTAAAGAATATGGTGCTGACCAAGAAAGGTCTCGGGTATGCACCGCATATCAGCAAGCTGATTCTTGGGTACCGACCAGAGTTCGGACCGGGCACACCGGCTTCCTCTTCAAACATCCTAGACAGTGATTCGGCAAGAGAACGAATCTGGAGAATGTCTTTTGAATAGGCTATACTTTACATTGTTTCTGTATGCCTATCTCTGTACCGAATCTTATAATCGGTTTCCTTTATCTGCTATCTTTTGACCTTTAATATCATTTCAGTTTAAATGACCATGTCTTCTCAATTCTTTGAACATTTATCTAAGTAACCGGTTCACATCTTCAACCTATAACCGCGTTCTTTTCCGGTCACATGAGATCTGCCTAATTTGTTAACACTCTAAGTAATCAATTGAACCTAGAAACCGTTTAATCCATCGGTTCCTAGAAGAAGAGTGCGTCATCAATGACATAAGCAAAGGATTTTGGAGGGAAATCTCCCGCTCAAATTTGCCGCCCACCTCTTCTTGTTTTACCGCCCATAGTTTGGCGCCTTTTCATTTTGGAGGGAAAATTCCCGCCCATTATTGATGGGACGGTTGGGTTTCCAAACCGCATCTATAAAAGGGACTTTCGGTCATTTTACCTCATTCACACGCGAATCTACTTTCTCTCTCTAAGCTCTCTAAAACTCATTGAAGCGGTTCTCTCTCACTTTCTCAAACTCTTTAACATGGGTCGTGATTCGGCGTTGTTCAGACTCTACTCTCAGGTGGATTTCGAGGAAATCCGGCTGAATGGTACGACCGAGGCGAAAGCAGTTATTGACCGGGTAATCAAAACCGGTCTGGAATATTTCCTCGGCGGTCCTCACGTCATTTACAAAGATGCGGTTGAAGAGTTTTTCAAAACCGCAACAATCGTCTACGACAAGATCACCGCGACTGTATGCGGTTCCCAAATAGAGCTCACCGAAGAATTGGTGGCCGAAAGCCTGCGTCTTCCAACAACCGGCCAGGATGCAACGGCAGAAATAGACCAGGACATCTTTGAGTCGGCCTGCTACATTCTATCGGCAACCAATGAGCCGATCAAAACATCCGGGAGCAAATAAATGCTGAAGCCGGAGTATATCCCGATATGTGACATCTTCGCAAGGGCGATTCTGGCGAGGGGAGGAAACTTCAGCAGCCTCACTAAAGACAAAATCAAGATGTTGATCGGTCTGATGGAGGGTAAAGAGGTCAACTGGGCAAGATCGGTGTTCAGCAACCTCATGGATATGGTGAAACCGGACTCAACCCGGTCGTGGGGATACGCCGTGCCTCTCGGTAAGATATTTCTCCATTTAAATCTCAACATCGGCCCCGGCGTTGCGGTAGCAAAACGCTGCCTCATCAGATCAAGGCAATTCCTTGAAAGGACACAACCGGCCCCCAGCTCCACAGGTGGCCGAAAGAAGAAAGCCGCAAAGAAAGATGCCCCGGCCAAAGCAAAGACCGGAGGCAAAGGAAAAGAAACGATAACCTTCTCCGACCCACCTCAGCACACAGAAGATGATGAGTGGGCTTCTGAGAGAACAGACACCGAAAATACGGAGGATGATAGAACGGCCAATGACGTCGATCATTCGGCTCAGAGTCCAAATGATGCCGAACCAAACACCAACCATGAGACCACCAAGGATAGAGAAGAGGGTGGTGGAGAAGAAGTTGATAAAGAAGCCGATGATGAAGGCTACAACACAGAGAGGGAGGAGGCCGAAGAAGCAGAGGCCGATAGATTAGCCCAGAAAATCCTTCAGGGCGTCAACAAACGAGCAGAAGACGTTGAAGAGCTATACTTGGAGTGGCATGAGCACCGGTTCGGTACACCATATAGAGAAATCTTACCAGGCTACACGGAAAAGCAATGCATCGACAGATTGGAGGAAGTAGAGGACCTGATGATGAGCCTCACAAAATCCAACACAATTCAAGAGGTACAAAGCCGAACCTGTCTCTTGTTACCAAGGATCCAACTTCGGAAATTAAGAAAGCGCATCCGGAGAATTAAGGAAGAGCTCAACAAGACGGGATCGGTGGACACCGTAGCGCCGCGGGTGTTAACAAGGCTTGAAAAAGGCAAAAGGGAAATAATTCAAGAAATTGAGCGGCTGGAAACGATATGCAGCCGAATGCAAGTACCGGTCTATACTGCCCCCGTAATCGACAAGTTTCCAGTTAACTGTCCAACACCCCCAATGGAGGATGCGGCACCGATCTCGGATATTGCAGCAACATTAGAACTTCCAAAAGAGAATGCGGAACCGATAGAATCCAATGACAGAGCCGATCCAAATCCCACCGAGCAATCACCTCCCCCACCACCGGAAGTCACGGCTTCAGACCTTCCTCAAGAATGGGCTGCTAAAGAATGGGTTGAGGACCGTCTTCAAAAGCTTGAAGCATCCATATCGGAACGGATCGATGACCGCATACAAGAACACAACGTGTCCGAGCTTCAACCATTCAAGGATAGATCCAACAGCATAGTTGATTCGGCCCTGAAGTTCACCGACGTGACAAAGCTGCTTCTGGAAAAACATCAAGCACAACTCTCAGAACTCGGCAACGGTCTGTGGGAAGAGGCCGGTGAGCGCGATAAATGGGCTCAGCGAACCGCAACTCTGGAGGATGTGACCTCCGACTTAAAGAAAGACTTCGAACGGGTCGACACGACACTTAACCTGGTCTCCGAACTTGAGAAGACAAACAAAAGTCTCGTGGCCGAAGTGAAGGCGCTCTCCGAACAAATTGCCGAAATTCTAAGGGCTAAGGTGGCCGCGGAGGCCGCGGCTATAGCGGCTGATGCTCAAGTAGCTAAGAGGGTCCAGGATGCGCTGGACGCCGAAGTTAGCAAAGATAAAGAGGCACCGCGCCCAACTCAACTGACCGAAGCGGAAGTGGAAGCCGCACGACTTAAAAATGTTGAGGCCATATTCCCAGGGTTTGCTGAGAAAGTGGCAAATCGAGCTGCGGAAGATGCCGCCCGGTTGGAAAGGCAAAAACGGAAGCTGGAAGAATTCTCCGAGGTAAACAAGAAGAAGAAGAAGGCGGCCGCCTCCGTCTCAGCACCGAAAAAGAGACAGAGGAAGGCCCCTAAGAAAGTTCAGATAGCCGAGCTGCTCAAGGAAGTCTCTGAACCGGTCATTACGGGTACATCGCAGCAAGCCGACCAAGTCGAGGACGAAGTCGAAGAGCAACTGCGGTCCCGGTCTAAAAGGCGACGATCTTCCGAACCGACCGGGCAACAGCAACCGAAGAAGAAAAAGAAGAGCGTCTATGACTTCACGGACTCTGAATAGGGACTATCCTTCTTTTTCTTATTGGCCTTAGTATTTCTATATATTTTGTCTTCTCCGGTCATCTATATATATAAATATATAAAGTTGTTTTTGAATCCGGCCTTATTTTGCATTTCTACTTAATTTTGATAATTTTAAATAAAATAATCAAAAAGGGAGAAATTGATAAGATAAAAGATAGAGACTCTTATAAAGACTTTTCCAAAAATTTTCTCAAACACTTTTAAAAAAAAAATTCTCCCAAGTCAAAAATCCGGTCAAACAAAACAACCGGCCTACGGTTGCAAACTTACATGATTTTGATAATTTTAAATAAAATAATCAAAAAGGGAGAAATTGTTAGATAAATTCAGACCGGTTCAAATAAACCTAACTTAAATAAACTTTTCATGCAGGAACAAGGAACCGGACCGGATGAACAAGAGAACCAACTAAAGAAACCTAACCGGTCAAGCTACCAAACCGATCAAGAGTATTCGGAACGTGACCGCACAAAGAAATGATCGGTCAAAGCTCAAAACCGGAATCATCAAACATCCGATCATCCACAAGACAAGAATAACCGGAAGAAGTCCGGCTACATCACTACCAAAAGACATTCGGCCAAGTCAAATGACCGACCAGTACAAGAAGACAATTCGGGTATCTGTTGAAAATGATACCAAAGGAGCAGACTGAATACTTCCATATCCATGCAAGTCTGAGGAAAGACTGTAGGCTGTAGAAAACAGTACTACCGGATCCTTCTACTTCGGGATAAGCCAGAAAGGAAATCTTCCAAGTACAGACAACTGTCCAAACAGACAGTGCCTATATCAAGTAAAAGACAAACCCGGCAAGTTTGTCTTACACACCGGATGAACAGACCGCCAGGTTTGAGACATAATACCAGGTCTAAGATTGACCATCAGGTCTGAGGAAACGACCGCAGGTTTGAACCTCTGAAACACTGAATCACTGCACTTCTGATCAGCCAATCAGATTCAAGGCAGTGAAATATGACCGTTGGCATATTTCACCTATAAAAGGGGTAGCTGAAGAAGAGTAAATGCAGTGACTTAAGCGGGACATTAAGAGACAACAGTGTGATATTAAGAGCATTTATTACAAGTGATAAGAGTGTGCTGTTCTAGAAAGCCTAAGTGTTGAAAGTTAAAGTGTGTTTTACAATTTCGGTGTAAATTGTAAAAGTGTTATCGAGCAGGAAATAAGTCTCGATCGGCCTGTATTTGTATTCCTTAGTGAATATCCTTCTCGTGGTTTCGAGAGGAAGGGGTGACGTAGGAGTTTTATCTCCGAACATTCATAAAATCTGTCTTGCTATTTATTTTCTGCCGGCTTCATTATCTAACCGATTAACTTAACCACACCGCTCCAAACCGACTCTATACTAACCATACCGAATATCCAGATTACCGAAACCGACCCACCATTTCCAAATCTTCATCATCCAAAACCGACTGTGCCTATCATACAAGAGTACCACTTCAACCTGAAAGCAAACATCTTCCGCGCTTGAACCTAGTTCAAGGGTTTGTGACAGGTTGTGTAGTATTGAAACCCCGGTGTTAATCTCTAATCGGATTAACCACCATCCTTCGAGTGTGAACCGCTAACCGGTCCAACCCCCCGGTCGACCAGCGGCGATCTAGATCCTAACATTTACAATTTCGGTGTAAATTATACGGGTGTTATCGAGCAGGAAATAAGTCTCGATCGGATTGTATTTGTATTCCTTAGTGAATATCCTTCTCGCGGTTTCGAGAGGAAGGGGTGACGTAGGAGTTTTATCTCCGAACATCCATAAAAATCTGTCTTGTTATTTACTTTCTGCTGGTTCTACATTCTAACCGACCTGTACTAACCTACCTACACCGCTCTAACCGACTCTACACTACCTAAACCGAATCACCGAGTTACAAAACCGACCCAGCAAACTTCCAAACCTGTCTTACTAAAAACCGGTTCTGCCTATCTTGTAAGTGTGCTGCTTCAACCTGAAACAAACATCTTCCGCGCTTGAACCTGGTTCAAGGGTTTGTGACAGTTTGTGTAGTATTGAAACCCCGGTGTTAATCTCTAACCGGATTAATCACCATCCTTTGAGTGAGATGCGCTAACCGGCCCAATCCCGGTCCTCCAGCCGCGACCTAGATCCTAACAATCATCATTCATCTTCTTCTCCAACTCCTAATCACCATCATTCTTCTTCTCCAACTCCACCTTCCTCTTCTTGGCCAACTCCTCATTCCTCTTTGTGGTCAACTCCTTCTTCTTCGTGGTGAACCCATTCTTCTTTTTCGTTGCCAAATCTTTCTTGTCATTCATCTTCAACTTAGCCTACTTCTTTTCCAACTCCTCTTCAGCCTGCTTCATCTCATTTTCCTCAAATGCCTCAAACCACTTCAACTCAAGCAACTCATTCCTATTAAACTCATAAGCATCAACATCTTCTTTATTCTCCAACTCTTTCAACCCATCAACATCTTCTTTGTTCTCTAGCTCATTCAACTCGTCAACATCTTCTTTGTTCTCCAACTCATTCAACCCATCAGCATCTTCTTTGTTCTCCAACTCATTCATCCCATCATCATCTTTCAATCCATCAACATCTTCTTCAACTCATTCAACTCATCAGCATCTTCTTTCTTCTTCAACTCAATCAACTCATCATCATCTTTCAACCCATCAGCATCTTCTTTCTTAAACCTCTCATTTGTCTTTGACAAGCAGGTGTAGGCGGATTTCCATGAAATACGGCCAAGAAATTTCTCAATAACGGATTTGGTTGGTACCATTTGCAAAGAAACATTAATAAAAACACTTAAGAAACATAATAAAAAAGCAAATAAGACATTTTGATTTGCGCAAATGCACTTTGCGTAGGCGCAATTGCAATTTATGCCTGTGCAAATGAAATTTCATCTTCGTAGACACAAATTGCAATTGCGCCTACGCAAAATGCATCTGTGTAGACGCAAATTGCAATTGCGCCTACGCAAAATGCATTTGCGTAGACGCAAAGTGCATTTGCGTAGACGCAAAGTGCATTTGTGCAGACGCAAAGTGCATATTCCAACCATAAAACAATTTACAACCACTTAACATTCACAAAACAAATCTCCCCCCTAAAACCCTAAAATCCTAAACCATTTATACTCAGCATGTATGCAAGAGGAAAACGACGGAATAAAATCACATAAAATGATGAAGACGTCATTGATGGCGTTCCGGCATTGGGAGTTGTTGGGATCGCTGGGAGTTATTGCATGCGTTGATCGGGGAGTTGATCGGCTTCGTTGATCGATCGGGGAGTTGCTTCGTTGATCGACTTGGTTCGTCGGGAGAGAATAAGAGATAAAGAAGGATACTAACGGTCGGGAGGAGAAAGAGGGAAGAGAAATGAAATGAGAGGGAAAACGGAGGGAAAGAAGATATTTTTATTTGGAGTTATATTGGTCTTTTTCTATGGGCAAAAGGTTAATTTTGCAAAATTTAATTCTCACATGTTATTTTTTGGAATAACCATGTTATTAGGGTTATTTCGTCAAATTTTCCTCGACATGTTTAACCTCATTAATAAACAGGTCAAAATCGGGTCGATTTGAAATGACCCAAAGTAGACCTGATAAACCGTTTATAAGTTTTTTTGATTGAGTTTTGTGTTATTCTTTTCGATTAACTCACTCATTTTTTAAAAAAAAATTGTATAAGCGGATTTCTGATTTAGCTTCATTTTTGTTTTGTATTGATGTCATTTTAATTTGAAACAGGGCTACGTAAATTAATTACATCAGATTTCATTCGAGTTGGTCAAAAGGGTTAGGTTCGAATCAATCACAAATAAATTGGTCAGGTTGATGTTAATATCGTTAAACTCGTTAAGATGTCAATCCGAATTCGTAAACCTGAAACTAGCCCAAATTGCTATCTCTAACAAAACTTAATGGTTAATTTTTTAAAAAAATCTCATTATAATCAAATTATTCAATTCATTAATAAAAACACTCTTTATTTATTTTCTAAATATTTTATTATTATATATTAATACAACTTTATAAAAAAACATATTTAAATAAATCCCAACTAAAGATTTCGATTTTTTTAATATATTATTTTTAAATTCTTTATTTTTATAAAATTGCTTAAAATAGAAATAATTTATAAATATTTAAAATATTAAAATTTAAGATTCTAAATTTAGCTAATTCAAGAAGTTATATAAATCTTATTTATTAGTTACATAAATGTCCAGAAATTCTTTAGAGAATAATATGTTAAAATCTAATTAGAAATTCCCTAAAATAAAATATATTATTAAATATTCTATGATAAAATGTGATAAGAATATATATATATATATATATAGGTCACTAGAGTGGGCCAGGCCACAGTTTACCAATGTTACAATTGAATTTTGCTCTACCTACAAAGCTATAATAGTTTTATTTTTAACACACATTGTTAAATCATTATTTGAATATTGAAGCATGCCAAGGGCACTGTACATTTGTGGTAAATAACACTTTTAAATCATGTTGATAAAGAAATAAAGTGTAATATAAGTTTTTTTTTTTCTTATTCTATGTCAATCATTATTATGAAATGTAATTACACCGATATGACTTCATGACACAAAGTAATTGTGGACTTTAATGAAAGTTTCTTATTTTATCATTTATTGTTTATTTTTACAATTCTATTATAATTTAGAACCCTTTAAATTAAAATGAGTATCATAATTGTTGTGAATTTTATTATTAAAAAAATTTCAAAATATTTAAAACTCTATAAGAAACAGGTTATTAATTAACTTATATTATTATTTTTTATATATATTTAAAGTTATAATGTTCAATATTTTAACGTGAAATTTTTTACATTCTAATTGTCTTTATCTTAATAATTTGTAGTAGAAGTGATGTTAAATTCATAACAGATCATACATTATTTATTTAGAATTTATTATTTAATTAAACTGAGAAGTTATAAAAAGTAAATATATATATAAAAAGTAATTATTTAAATAATGTAAAATGATTAAATATTATTTCATTATTCCTCTTATTTATTATAATATTTAATTAATTAACTAAAACATTAAAATATTTTATTTAAAAAAATAAATTTATTTTATCAATATATATTATTATATTTTAAGTCTTTTTCTTAAATAAAAAAACTAAAAAAAAATCATCTCTTCACAATCTTTGTATAATAAAATAATGGACAATTAAATATTTGTTGAAAGTTGAGACCATTAATTAGATAAAAAAAATATGAAACAAATAAATATTTATTTAATAAAAGAATGGACAATTCTTGTTGAACAAGCTATAATTTTCAAATAAATTGGGTTTACATAATATTTATCTCTATTTTATCTAAAAGTGAATTCCAAACAAGCCTTAAAAAAAACAAAAGCTTTCTCTTTCTTTCCGTCCGGGAATAGGAGACCTTCTTCTTCTTCTTACAGGTTTATGCCCTAATTTCTAGTTTCCTTAGGGTTCTTCATTTGGCAGCAGTGATCATCGATTTCCATTTTCAATTTCTCCACAGTCGAGATGACTCAAGATGTTGAGATGAAAGATCAGCAACCAGCTGCTGCATCTCTTACAATTACGTCTGCTGATTCATCTTCTATTCTTCAGCGTCAGAATCCAACTTACTTTTCCTCTATTTCTTACTCTTCTTATACTTCCTTTTTCATATGCAATTTCGCATGTCTTATTTTGCTTCTCATGTATCAGATTTGAAAGAGATTGTTGCTTTGATCGAGGCCGGGGCTTATGAAAGAGAGGTTCGTCGGATTGTGCGTGCTGTTCGTCTCACAATTGCATTGCGGAAGAAGCTGAAAACTTCTCTTCTATCTGCGTTCCTCAGTTACGCTGTTGTACCTGGATCTGATGTGCATACCCGCTTGTCTTCTTTTCTTCCCAAGGTAATTGTTCTTGGAAAGTAGTTATCAGACTTGATCTTGGATTATTCTGAAAATGCATGAACTTTGCACTCAACAAAACAAAGCTTACTCATAATGCCTATCAGTTTGTCCTGTAATCTGAATCATTTCATGAAAGAGGCACATGAGATTCGAATAGAATCTGCATTATTTCAAGTGCTAAGTGCTAATTTTAAGTGGCTGGTATCTTCTAAATTATTTTGGTGTCCACTACAAGTTTAACCATAGTAGAAACTGTATATACTAGCTCTAGCTCTATATAAGGTTAATTTGAGCATGCCTATTGGTTTCTTGATCTCGTAATTGGCATCTAGAGTTAAGTTTATCATCTCTGTAATTTTGTAACATCATAGTTCTAGGTATTTTGAAGGATTAGGAATACTCTGCTGGGAACTTTGTACTTGGATCTTCTGCCATTTTAGAATTAATTCTATGATGAATGTACTTTGGTTGGGATCCAATAATGGGGTGCTGGCTTATTCTAAAGATTGTTGTTTTGTCCAAGTGTTACAAGTTCAATATTACTTGTAGGAAGATGAGCAAGACATGGAAGTTGATACAGCAACATCGGTACCTCAACCTCCTGCTAAGAATTTCTTACCCGAGATTGAGGCTTACTGCGCCTTGATTGTGTTGATCTTTTTAATTGACCAGAAAAAGTACAATGAGGTATATACTACTCTGTTAATGTTCATTATAGTTTATGTTTTCTAGAAATTATGATAATTATTTTGCTTCTGTGCAGGCCAAAGCATGTTCCTCATACAGCATTGCTCGCCTGAAAAACTTGAATCGACGAACTGTTGATGTTCTTGCTTCCCGATTATTCTTCTACTACTCTCTCAGCTATGAGCTTACTGGTGATCTGGCTGAAATTCGAGGGTATGTTGCATTTACTCTATTACAGTTTGGTTCAAAATTGATGCTGGGATTTTGTACCCAAACAAAAAATAGGACTGTCTGATAATGTTGAATTAATTCCTTTCTTGCCTTTGATGGCTCCTGGATATTGAACTGGTAGACAATCAACGCATGGTGATAGAAGTTTCATTTTTGGGTTAAAAGGGAAATCCATGTTCACAATTAATGACTGCTTATCTCTACTGGTTGGAAAGTCATTTCTGTCAATTAAGGAATCTCTTCTTCTATTTCTTCACCTGTCTTGTCAGCTGAAGTCTAGTTGTTTGAATAAAATGTACACCTAGTGGAAATATCATCAAATACACATGTAATGTGTTTTGTATCTGAAGTAAATCTTCTGGTTGTGCGTATGATTTTACCAGATTTACAAAAAAAAGGAAAAAAGTTCCACTGTATATTCTAACCCGATTACCTTATGTACACAGCAATCTCCTTTCATTGCATCGAATTGCTACATTGCGGCATGATGAGTTGGGCCAGGTTTGTTAACAATAATAACTTCAGCTGCTGAGAATTGGCTTTGCCTTCTGGGCTTCGTTCTGGATCTTGATTGAACTTGTATTGACAGGAGACCCTTCTCAATCTGCTTCTCCGCAATTACCTTCACTACAACCTATATGATAAAGCAGAAAAGCTCAGGTCAAAGGCACCAAGGTTTGAAGCTCATTCAAATCAGCAGGTAACTTTTGTTTCATTCTTCATGAATAGTCTAGCATTTGGCTTTTCGATAAGTGTGACTCTCCTCCCACTATCCATCTTCTCTATGGAAGTCTTTTTTTTTTCAAAAAGTATTGAGGGCCAGTAAGTATGTTATGTACCAGCCTCAAGGTCTAGGACTTGTAGATGAGACTAATAGGCTTATTGGCCTAAAGCTTGAGAGAGATAATCCAGATTCAATACTATTTCATTCATTATCCAAAAGAATACATTCTTACTATTTATAAGCTACTAAACCCACTAGCTTACTCTACTAATTACCATACTACCCCTACACTACTAATATATTTTACTACTACTTTTACACTGTACTTACTGCACATTACATGGATGTGGGCCGAAGGTTGAAAACTCATATATAAACAAGCATGGTTAAATTTTGAATTATCTATTTAGATGTGGAAATATATAAATTATTATGATACAGACAAAACTGATGCTTGCCCTTGAGATAAAATATTACATTTCTTATTATCTAGCACATGCATTTCTGCAACTTCCCTCAGATTTTATTTATGTTGTATGCATTTGGTAGTAGCTCATCATCACTAGTGATTCTGAAACTGGTCTCTGTCAGTTTTGTCGGTATCTGTTTTATCTAGGAAAAATTAGGACTATTCAGTTGGAGTACACAGATGCAAAGGAATCCCTTCTTCAAGCTGCAAGGAAAGCCCCCGTTGCTGCTCTTGGTTTCCGTGTGCAATGCAATAAGTGGGCTGTGATAGTGCGTCTTCTTCTTGGAGAAATCCCTGAGAGAACTGTGTTTATGCAGCAAGGAATGGAACAGTCTTTAAGGCCATACTTTGAACTCACAAATGTAAGTATATATACCCTTTTCCTTCCTCTTTGTCTTGGTTTATGCACTTCTTCTTGGGATGCGTTTGATAAGATTTATGAATACTGAATTTTAAGTGTTGAATGATTCAAGTTGATTTGATAAAATGGAACTAATATCATGAAAGTACTCAAGGACTATCTTACCCTTTATAATGATGTAAGTTGATTAATATTTAGGGTTATAGTTGTTTTTTAACTGCTCTTAGTTTATTACCTAGTTAACTCAGATGTGATAGCTTTATTTAAATAATTAAGTGGTTTTAAAGAATACTTATCAAATGAAGTTAATTCAAGTGAGCATTTGATTATTTAAATTGAGTGATAAGAGGTGTCTATTTCTTCACATTTTTCTTTTCAGGCTGTTAGAATTGGAGATTTGGAACTGTTTAAATCTGTGGCAGATAAGTTCTCGAGCATTTTCAGCTCGGATGGAACCCAAAATCTAATAGTGAGATTGCGACACAATGTGATCAGGACTGGATTGCGCAACATCAGCATCTCTTATTCTCGCATATCCCTTGTTGATGTAGCGAAGAAGCTAAGGTTGGACTCGAAAAATCCAGTTGCAGATGCGGAGAGTATTGTTGCGAAGGCAATTAGAGACGGGGCCATAGATGCTACTCTAGATCACTCCAAAGGGTGGATGGTATCTAAAGACACTGTGGATATATACTCGACTAACGAGCCTCAAGCTGCTTTTAACTCGAGGATTGCTTTCTGCTTAAATATGCATAATGAGGCTGTGCGTGCTCTTCGATTCCCATCAAACTCTCATAAGGAGAAAGAGATTGCGGAGAAGAGGAGGGAGAGACAACAACAGGAACAGGAGCTTGCTAAGCATATTGCTGAGGAAGATGACGATGATTTCTGATGATTATTTTGTCGTGTTTTTGTAGTAGCGCAAACTTGCGGTTGACTTTGTTTGTTATGTTTTTTTGGTGTCATAGCTACCATACTCTTTTCTCTATTTTGCTCTCTTTTTCTAGAACCTTTATGGGTATGTTTTTGAATTGTGATTTTAATTGTATCCAGACAAATTTATGTTAAAACAGGCCTTTTTTTTTTAATTGAGAACTTTAGGGAGGTTTATTTTATGCATTGATTATGTTGTTGATGTTAGTTAGGTCTAAAGTTATAGTAAGTCTCAAAAATATATCTCAATGGCCTTTTCAATTGTGGATCCTATTTCATTAGAAACTTTAATGATGAATGAATAGAAAAAAGATACTTTTGCACCATATCTAATGATTCTTTGATTTGGGTCCAACAAATATTAATTAGTTTAATATTTCAGGTTCAAATCAAAATGTACATAATAAAGAAAAATAATAATTTAGAGAAGAAAAATAAGAATAATCAAAACACCACAACCAATTTCTGACATTTAAAAAAGACTCTCAAAAGATACTAATGAAAATATTTATAATAATTAAGAGTTCATATTTATTGTGATTTTCCGATAAAGGATATCATAATCATCTCAACTTAGTCACACAACATTTTTGTAACGATCTCATTCGTAGTCTTAGACTCTCAAATTAGTACTTTAAAAGTGACTCACGTGACACTTTGTTCCCGCAATACAAAGAAAATATTTATAATAATTAAGAGTTCATATTTATTGTGATTTTCCAATAAAGAATATCATAATCTTCTCAACTTAGTCACGCAACATTCTCGTAACGATCTCATTCGTAGTCTTAGACTCCCAAGTTAATACTTTAAAGTGACTCACGTGGCACTTTGTTTCTGTAATACCTTGACACTTTATTCCTATCATCGAATCAACTTTGATACCACCTATAACACTCTAAACTCAAGCAACATTACTGTTAAGAGAATAGACTACAAATATTTCCAACTCAAAAAGTAAAGATATCTATAATCTTGAGTTCATATTTACTCATGTAACACTCTGAACTCACAACTTTACTAGTTAAAAAAGTAGACTACAAATACTTCCAATTCAAACTCAAAAAGTAATGATATCTATAATCTTGAGTTCATATTTACTCTGTAATACTCTTAAAAAAATATACTACAAATCCTTCCAACTCAAAAAGTAAAGATATCTATAATCTTGAGTTAATATTTACTTATAGCATAATTTTAATAAACTCTCAATTGAGATTTATCAGCCAAGTCATTCTAAATTATCAAACTTAGATAAATCAAGATTATAAGGTTCAATTTCAAATAATAATGAAGTTTATACTACAGAGTCAAAATACAAACACATGATAAGGGGGTTGAATCAACTCAAACATTTCAATAAGAGAAATAGAAATTTACAAAATACCCATTATAGATCAAAATCATTATCCAGTTATAAGCACTAAACAATAACTAAGATCTAACTTATACATCATCTTCAAGATCTTCCTCAACTTTCTCTTCCTCTCCCTCCTCAGCTTTTTCTTCCTCCTCTTCTTTCTCAGCTGCATTTTCCTCAACATCCTGTACAACACAGAAACAAACATCATAATGTTAAAAAGATTCAACTTTTAATGTTAAAAATGAAAACTTGAATGTTTATTCTTATTATTATTACTTGTGGATCTTCAGCATTATTAGCTGATCCCAATAATTTCTCATATTCTGCCTTCAATTCTGCATGTTTATCCCTGTATGTCTTCTTTTCCTATTCAAATCAAAGGGGTTTCTTATTAGTTCCATTGCAAACAAACAAACAAACTAATTGACATAAATCATGTTTCCAAAAACCAACCTCATCTGTCAAGCTCTTCCATTTCTCACCTCCTTCTTTAGCAACCTGTATTCCAATTTGAATCAATTAATAAAAGGAAACCGAATGGACAAGCATTGGTTAACCAGTGATTCTTCTTTTTCTATACCGTAGCAACACTCTTGCAGTCAGGATTAGCCTCCTTGAATGTCTTTCTGAATTCATCCCTGAACATAGACAGTAATGAAGATATTTCAACAACCAATCATTGCAACACATTAACAAAGCATAAATGTAGAGAAATTCCGTTTACATGAAGATGAAGAAAGCTGTAGGTGGACGCTTCGGAGCATTAGGATCTTTAATTTTCTTCTCCTTCTTAGTTTTCTTAGTTGTAGGCTCTGCAGGTTTAGGTCCCTTCCTACATATTATGTCAGCTTAGATCAGACCTCAAGAAATCATACATAGTTTAGTGAATAAGTTATAGACATCAAGATATTCACCTAAGTCTTTTCTTAGGTTGTGGTTGATCAACTTGATCTTTTTCTGAATCAGCCACCTCTGGTATGAACACAACTATAAACTATCAGTTTTCAAGCATTAAAAAACACACAAGGAAGAAGGATAGAGAATGAGAAAGGAACATACCAAGTGATTTGTAAAGCTTAGCCAAATCTGCACAGTTGTGCATCGCAATCAAAGCAATGTGCACGTCTTTCTTGCACTCCTCACTGCAAACAGTAAACGAAGATTAACAAATGATTGATTATACTCCTTATTACACATTTCTCAACATACATACAAGTAACTAGATCTAGTACAGATATTCATATAGATAATAGATAAATAGATAGATACTCTTAGACTACAAAGATTAACAAAAGACTAGCTAGATCCAGTTACTCTCTCGGTCTTTCTAGATTGATACTCCTTATTACATGTTTCTCAACATACAAGTAACACTAGATCTAGTCTAGATACTCGTATAAGTATCAAAACTAGCTAGATAAATCCAGTTACTCTCGCAGTCTTTCTCGATTGATAGATACTCCTTATTAGATATTCCTCAACATGCAAGTAACTAAATCTAGTACAGAGATAGATAGTTATGATTTGTACCAGCGAATGAAAGCGCTTCCATCTCTAGCACGAACGGGAGCAGAAGCGGAGGTATCTGCCTCAACTCTCTTCCTAGCGTTAGGTGCGATTCTGGAACTTCCTCCTCCGGCCATTTCTGAAGCAAGAGAGACGTGGTAGATCTAGAATCTGGAGAGAAAAGGAAATCTGAGAAGATAGAATGAAGAGATTTTGAGAAAGTATTAGTAGAAGAAGAAGAAGAAGATTAATGGCGCCAAGTCTATATTATTTCGCAAATTGATTAATGGCGCCAGGGTTTCGTTTCAAGGGTTTTAGGTTTTTCATTTACATGGATGGATGATGTGTCATGAATTATAACCGTCCGATTTCATTTACATGTGCACGTGGCATGCTTTCATTATTCTGGATACTTTACTCTTTCAGAAATTTAGGCGGGAAGAAAATATAATATTATTCGGTATGATGAGTTTACTATTTATCTTATTTTTCACATTTATTAATGTGACTATTCAATTTCCTATGTTTTTTAAATTATTATATGAAAAGTGATAAAGGAGGAAATGATATATCACTGCATCATCACTTGTTGGAAAAATAATAAAAGGTGAGGAGAGAGAAAAAATTTGTTATTTTTTTTTTTTGACTAGTCGGCATATCATTTCCTCTGTCAAATTTCCTCTCCCAATCATTTCTCTTATTATATATATAATTAAAATATATTTTAAATATTTATATTCTTTTTTTTTTCTCTTTTTTCTATTTTATTATTATTATTTTTCTTATTTTTATCATTTTATTTAATTATTATAATAATGATAAAATATATTTTTAATAATATTATATATTTTCTTAGTTTTATAAAAATAAAATTATATAAATAAGAAATAAAAAAAAAACATTAAGTTATGGAGAGAAACTAATATATTTATAAAATTTATTTTTAAACTCACAAATTTATAAAAAACTAATATATTCAAAATAAATTATTTTTTAATTTAAGTAATTTTAAGTTAATAAAATATTCAAATTATTTTAAATAAAAAATATTGAGTTTATAAATATATAATCAAATAGTAAATTTTATATTATTAATATATATATATATATATATATATATATATATAATACTAATTATTAAATATTATTCAAATATACAAAAATATATAAGATGAGCCTATAGAATAAGTTTAATTAAACTTATCCAACGTAAAAACATACTAAGAATAAGCTGAATCTGGTGTTTTCAAACAATAATTAAATAATATAGAAAAAGTAAATTTACTTTTTATATATAATTGTGTTAGTCTTGTTCAAATAATACTCTAAAATTGTTTTTTTTTATAAAAATCATTTGTACTAATATCCTCACTTAAATATTTTATATTTTTCTTCTTTATCAAATTATGAATAATGTTCATAAACACAATAAAAACAACTAAAAAGCTTATTACTAATAATATGCACTTCCTATTACATGTACATTATTATTATTATTATACTATGATCAAGCTGGCTAGTATCAAAACGTTCATACAAGGAAAGTACACATTAATACTAAGAATATATGTCCTACCTACGAGAATGTGGATTATTATTATTATTACGAGATCGAACTGCACTAACCGGGGCTCCTACACCGTAAGCCATATGGTTCACGGGCATGCCAACAACCGGTTGCTCTATGGTTGCTACGTCGCTCTGTTGAGTACTAGAAGCTGCTGCTGGCCCAGAAATCACTTCCCCATTGTTATCTACACTTGTGATGTCGTGAATGCTGGACCGCCTCCTCTCTTTGTTCATAGAGTTCAGTCGAATGAAATATTTCTGAGCATGACTAGCCACTTGAGTTGGTGTTCTTGATATCACAAAGTTACGAGATATACTCCTCCAATCACCTTTCCCGTATTTGTCCAGTCCCAATAGAAACAATCTGATCACAAACCAAAACAAAACATCGCCATTTCAAGAGTCTAACACTACATGAATATGATTTAGATGAGATAATGTTATAAGAAGTTACTTAACTAAACGAATATTAAGGTGTTTTCAAGATGAACAAATTCAAAGTTACGCAATTTACCTATGTTCATCCTCTGTCCAAGCAATACCCTTTCGACGATCCTGATCTACCTTGCTAGGTCGAGGATCTACTACTGAACCATCCTTAGAACATTCATAGATAGGTAATGGAACCACACCTGACTCTATGCGTATAACATCATCCATTAATATCTCGTAATGATGTTTAACCTCTTCCAAACTTTTTCCAGGAACATCTGCAGCAATCTTCTCCCATCTTTCTTCTTCATTATTCCCATCTTCTTCGGGATAGGTTGCAAGTGCATTCTCGAATGCCTTGTCCTGCTCTCGATTCCAAGAAGAAGATAACGATGTATCACCATCTTCATCATCACCAGTCATCTATACTAATTGTGAAATGCTGGCTAACTGACATGATACAAATGAAGAAAAGCCATGAGAAATTATCTGAATGTCATCAATAACAAGTGTAATCAAGTTATAAGAAAGAAGAACCTATTCAATTCAATTCATACTTGTACAAGTAGATCCTATCTTCTATTTATATTATCCATTGACAACTTCCATACACAATTAAGATTTCAAGAATCATTCTATATGTTATGTCAGATCTTCCTCATTTACAAGATGTTAGGGTTTATAGCCTTGCTAACGAAAGAACGCAAATCTTGCGAACAATTTGATCGTCTACTCACAAGAAATGATCAAGAAATGATTAGTTAGTTATCGGTGATAGAGTTAACAGAAGCGTACCTTTTCGCGATGCAGATTTGATGTCCAGTGTACTGAGTTGAGCAAAAGGAGAGTGAAAACGACGGAGAATTCTCTCGAATTCCTCGAATAATAGATTCAATTGATGGATTCGAATGAGACTAACTAAACCGATACCTACAAACAAAGCTAGCTAAGAACAGAGAGGCGATGATTGAAGAGTTAGTTGAAAGACGAAATCATTGCTTGGACATATCAGTATCAGACACCTCAACTTCAAGCATGTGGAGAGAGAGAGAGAAAGAGAGAGCACCGTCTGCCATTATTGCCTTCTTAAAGGTATAGTTTGATTCAGTTTTAATTTCAAATAATTCAGCTTGTAGTAAACACATAATATTATCCCACCAAACTAAGATAAGAATAAGTAAAAAAAATAAAAAAATTTCACGGATTCGATTCCATCCAAAAACGTTTTGTGTTGAAGCGGGACATGACTGTGGGTGTTATGCTAGTTCTCATCGAAAATGATGTGCCAACACGTGATTGAACTTGAATCAGGGTTATAACGGTGGGCGTTATGCTAATAATCATCGAAGATGATATGATAACACGTAGGGACGGATCAGAATTTCGAACTGGGGTGGGCTTCAAAAAAATTTAAAGTGGCTTAAAATAATAACAAGAAAATTTTGAAAAAAACAAGTATATAAAAGTAAAGTTTTATCATTTTTTTAATAATTAAATAAAAAAAACAATGAATTATATTAAATTTTTTCAAGAAATTAAGGGTAATTTCATATTTCTACCGTAAAAAAAAAAAAAAAAAATTTCGGGGTGGACTGAAGCCCACCCGAGCCCCTACATAGATTCGTCCCTGATAACACGTGATTGAACTTAAATCTAACCGTATAAAAAAAATAATTTTTCAAGTTCAATCACGTATTTACCCATCATTCTCAAACGCATGCTATCAAATTCACGATATTTATCGTTATTAAAAAAAATAAAAATAAATAAAATATAGTAATGATTTAGATTATAAAATATAAAAAATTATGAAATGTATTTTTAATAATATAATAAAATATAATTTAATTAAACTAATATAAAGTATGAAGGATAGATATATAAGTATTAAGATGATGATGAGATATAACAAATAAACAATTTGTTGCATTTGGACCAAAAATATAATAATCTAATCAGATTAGAAAAAAAATATTAAAAAAATAACAGAACTCAGTCAATTATAGATGCGTGTACGTTTGTTTGCCTATCATTCAATTTATTAGCATTTTTTATTAGCAATCACATTATAAACATTTAATAAAAAAATAAAATAAAATAAAGTTGTATACTATACTTGGCTACGTGCCATATTATTAACCAAGCTTGTTTGATATTACTTTTCAATTATTTATTCTTCTCATTTTTAAATAATTTAGCACCTGTTGAATCACTTATTTAATATTATTATTTAAATTAAAATGTTAAAATATTTGAAGCTTTATTTATTATATATTTAAGATAATATAAAATAATAAATGAACCTATATAAACTGGTTTCTTAAAACCAAACATTACAATAATGTTTTTTTCTAAGTAACTCATCCCCAAACTGTTAAAAAAAAAGACATTTTTTGGATCATATATTATCATTCTTATTTTTTTTTTTTATCAAATTTAAATACAAAAACAATAATTTCCAACATTCAATCTCTTAATTTATAGATACACAAAAATTTATATCCTTAATATATATAAATTTCCAACATTCATCTCTTACTTTATTTTTATATAATTCAAATACAAAAATAAATTATGATAATTCATCAAATAAAAAATTCAAACTATCTAAACTTTTCTTTCTATAAAACAGATTTATTTCCTAAAATTTAATAAACAAAAATCTCAAATCAACTAACATCAAACAAGCTCTAAAGCATATCATTAAAGATCAAACATAATCTCCCCAAAACATGAAGAAGAGAAAATGAATAACCTACCATTTATAGCATCTCTTTAATAAATGGAGTTAAATTGGATCATCATACATTTAGTTAATGTTATATTTTCTCATAGTATAGACTAAGGATGAAAATGACTATCATAAAATGATGTTTTTGTATAATATGTATTAGGGCAAATTATTTAGGTGACCCTCAAATAACTTCGATCGCTTACTAGTTTTGAAAATAAATCGCTCTTCAAACTTTCAGAAAGAGTCACTGTCAATTTTTTCGTTAAATATAACGGTTCCAAGTAAGAGTATTCCAACTATTATGATAGTTTACTTTTGGTCCTCTAATTATTTTGATAGCTGAATTTTAACCATTGAATAATTATTTCTCCCCAAAACTAACGTATTCAATCTCGACTCTTTTCTATTTTGTTTTATGACCAAATTTTCTCTTGCAATCTATCAATATATTTTCTTTTTGACAAATATTGATAGATTACAATAGGGTGCTCTGAATGTTGTTATCGCGGTGTGAAACCAGTTGGTTCCGTAATTTTAGAATTATACTTTTAATCAATTGCAACTTCCTATATTTTTTTTTTGCTTTATACAATAATGTCAAATAAGATGAAAATTGTGATGTGATTAAACAATTGTAGCATCAATTCCAGACTAATAATATTTATTAAAAATTATTAAAAATATCAATAATCATCTTTTACATACTACAGTTATAAATGTAAAAAATTACAGTTAAAAATATAAAGAGCAATAACACGCTATAATTAAGAAGACAAAACACTACATTTAAAAAAATAAAATATCTGCTATTGTAGTTTATAATATTCATGTACTAAGCTCTAAAATATTGATTTTCCCATCATTTGCTTCATCCTCTGTTTTTGACTAGTCACTACAGTTAAAAAGAAAAAGGTTGCAGTTAAAAAGACGAAAGATATACCATATAATGTGAATACATTCAACAAATCAAACCAATCTACTTACATATTGGTTCTCTACCATTTTAATGCTCACCATTCCTCCCTTTACATCTTGCAAGTTTTAGCATTGTGGCCCGAGTTTCCACACTTCTTATAGTGGATTACCACATACCTCCTCAACTTCTTTCTATAGTCATTTCTCTTGTCATGTTCTTTTCTTCTTGCTTTCTTGGGTCTACCTAACTGAACCACATAAACGAGAGCATCCAACTGCAACCCTAATGATGAAGTTGGTCATATATCTTTGCCATTGATTGGGTATAAGACGTGATGGTAAATAGTGATGAATAATTCTTTTTTGTAACACTTGTCAACACATTAATTCACTTTTAGGCTATGTTGCTTTAAATCAACCATAGCATGACAGCATGATAATCCTGATAGCTCCCAAAATCCACAACTACATATTTTTTTCTAACATCAACAATAAACTGATGTGCATTATGGCCCCTAACCTGGTAACTGTCCACACCATTATAAATTGTTGTCATACCCTAGGTCTCTAACCATTGCCTTAATCTCTTAGAAAGACAATCTATCAACATCACAATAATAAATGTAATCAACATCACCACCAACGTATAATAGCCCATCTCTTTTTACCTCCATGATAAAGTTTAATGTTGAGAAATTCAGATTCAAGACCTGTAACCCAATATATGCACATTGAAATAGTATAAAAGTTAGAAGAATATGTAAATATTGTAAACTTGATATCAATGCATAATTAGAAAATGAGGGTTTTAATTAGAGAAAAATGTTAAATATCTAGTATAAACTAGTAACTCTACATTACTTAAACAAGTGGTCTCAAGTTTAAGTGCACTTCCAACTAAAATAGTTTCAGTACAAATAACTAGTATCAACTCAATCTCCCAAATTAAGAAATAAATGAAAATAGAGAGTAAGTAACAAATGATGAACATGTCAAATGACCTTTTATCTAACTAGAAGAATCATTATATCACATAAGAAATATTCTATTTTTTCCCATTATATATATTTTTTAATAAAGATAAATATACAACATAAATTAGGTATAAATGAGATAATTATAGCTAATACATGGAGTAGGGTCGGCCCTAGGGTAAGCCCAGCAAGCCCCTAGGCTTGGGCAACCCACTTCCTAAGGCAGCCCATTTAATAAAATCGGCAAGAAATTTTTAGTATTTTGTAAACATAAATAGATCTAGTCTAATGGTTTAGGTTCAAAACATAGGTATATTATTTGGAAATGAGTTCTAACCTCACCAAAAACTTAATTTTTTATCTGTCAAAATTCTCGTTTTTTAGGCTGGGGCAGCCCAAATCTCGGGGCCGACCCTGATGAGTAATATGTTTTAAAAGTAATATATCTTAAGGAAGAAAACTAAGAACTGAGTATACAACAATAAGTACTTACCGTATACTCGATTGAACCAAAATTGCAATTTTTAGGTCTAATCATTCAAGCAATTTGTCACAGCCCATTAGTGTCACAACCCAATTCAAGAATGTCGAGACTCATTAAAGTCTTGGCCTCATAGTGCGCTAATCTTCTTAGCCCAAGGGGAGGCCTAGTTGCCTAAGTAGGCCCAATGAATCTTCTAATTAAGGAAGATATTCTAATTAATGAAGGAATTAGAAGATATATATTCTAATTAAGGAAGAGATTACAAGAGATATTATAAATTAGGTAGGGGTATTCTAATTAAGGAAAAAATATCTTAAATTAGTGTAATTAAATTGTAATTGGAAGACAATTCCTAATTTAATACGTTGTAAGTCCTATAAATACCCTAGATGTATTACATTGTAATTAACAAGTATTCAATATACAATTGTTATTCTCAAGTTCTTTCTCTCTCTAAGTTCTTCTTGCATTGTGTAAAAGGGCTTACTAGTTAGAATCTGCGTTGATTTAGCCTAGTGCCACACGAGTCGAATTTCATCCAATGACAAGTGGTATCAAATCAAGGTTGTACTTCCGCATTCAAGCTACAAGAGATGGATTCAGTTAATACCGTCACTAAGGTTTTGACCGGCCAACATAAGGACAAGGGATCCAAGAGGGATAAGTCCGTTGAAAGAGGTGCTGCCATGGAAGCGCGGGTGACCCGACTTGAAGAAGGCATGAGCGAGCATCAAGAAGCTCTCGAAGTGTTTAGCGCGATGACTGAGAGTAACGGTGTTGGATGAGAAATGTGAGAATTTGGAGAATGAGGTCATGGGGATCATTAATAATTTGAATCGTAGCATTCGTGACGACGTGCTGAGATTGGTTCAAGGGGCAATTAATGATATCCGACAGGAAATACTTGAGACAATCTGAGTAGAAACTCATGCGATGATCGACACTCTCCGAAGGGAAACAATGGGGAGGCTCGACGCGATGGAAGGTCGGATTGGGTGGAATGGAGGGGAGCATAGAGGTGCGACACCTCATCGGATGAATGTTCCCAAGTCAACTCCATTCAAAGGCTCGAGAAGTGCAATGGAAGTGGAGGACTTCTTTTGGAAAATGGAGAGGTACTTTCGGGCATCAAAAATATTCGATGATCGTACCAAGTTGGAAACAACACCATTTTTTCTTATAGATATGACATTACTGTGGTGGAGGAGGCGGGGAGTAGATATTGAACGAGGTACATTAAGATGGAAGCATGGAAAAACTTCAAGACCGAGTTCAAGCGCCAATTCTTCCCAAAGAACGACGATTTCGAAGCTAAGAAGCGACTAAGTCAACTTGTGCACAACAGGACCATCAAGGAGTATGTGAAAGAGTTCTAGGAGTTGATGCTCGAATTACCTAGTCTAACGAAACAAGAGACCCTATTCGCGTTTGTTAATGTCTAAAGACTTAGGCGCAGTTGGAGCTGCAAAGGACTAAGGTGCAAAACGTCTCCGAGGCAATTAGAGTTGCAGAAAGACTGTTAAAGCTCAAAGTGTCTGTGGACAGGCCGAAGAACCTCAAGGATGATGATGAGGAAGGTGTGGGAGACCGCCCAAATGATAAGGAGAAAGGTGGGGGAGACCGCCCACCCAAGAAGGGGCATCCACACAACAACTCAAGGAGGCAAACCGACGAATCAGATAAGCCAAGAGTCTGTTATATTTGTGGTGATCATAATCACATAAATTTTATGTGCCCGTTTTAAGGAGAAAATGGTGCAGCAGTTAAAGGAACTGAGTCCTCTACTTAGGAAGAAGAGACTCAATGCTATGAAGGCTAATATTGCGGAACCGATCAAGGGAACAAAGAGGGGCTCGATGTTTGTGGATGCCTTGATCGGGGGAAGGCGCATCAAAGCACTATTGAATACTGAAGCTACTCACTACTTCATGCGTGAAGGAGTGGCCAAGGCGTTGGGTCTTCACATCCACCCAACGAGAGGGACGGTAAAGTCTGTGAGTACAACAGCCAAGCTAGTAATCGAGGAGGCTAAGAAAGTGAACACTAGGATCAGAGGCTGGAATGTGACAGTCTTATTTACATTAGTCCCTATGGATGACTACGATGTAGTGTTCAGACTACAATGGTTCGATCAGGTACGCGTTTGCATAGTTCCTCATTCTGATTTTTTTAATTATTTTGGAATACGGAAAGACTCGAGTGATACAAACAAGGAGAGAATCAGAGAGTATGAGCATGTTCTCGGAAATGCGGTTCAGCCGAGGTCACAAATGTGGTAAAGAGACATTTGCTACTTTTTCCAAGATGGATGATGGGGACGGGTCCAAGGGAAAAGAAGAAGTACCCGAGGAAGTCCAGATAGGGTGTGTCGAAGCCTTCGAGGGGCTCAAGGCAAAAGATACCACACAACCATCAACTCCACAAAGTTTGACCACATGTTATGTTGGTCAAAGTCAGTCCACCTTCACTCTTGCCAAATCCTTAGGAGAGGAAGCAGATCTTGCTCAGGCATCTTTGGACGAAGACACCAAGGAGATGAAGAAATTGGCAGATTTGAAGAGGTGTGCAGTCGGGTTAAAGGAGGAGGACCAAAGAATAGGGAAATTACTCACGCATCAATGTAAGTCTCTACAATCTTTGCTCAAGTGGCTTGTGCGCAGATACGAGGGACCATTAAAAATTGAGAGGCGTGGGGGAAATGTCTATCCGATGTTGAGAATTGCTGGGGTAGAGATGATCTCTTGTGTCAATTCAGGTAGAAGATTGAAGAATATCAGTCCAAGGTCGAGCCGAGGATGGCCACGACTTAGGTGGGGGAGAATGTCACGACCCAATCCAAGAATGTCGAGTCTCATTAAAGTATTGGTCTCATAGTGCGCTAATCTTCTTAGCTCAAGGGGAGACATAGTTGCCTAAGTAGGCCCAATGAATCTTCTAATTAAGGAAGAGATTAGAAGATATTCTAATTAAGGAAAGGCTTAGAAGATATATATTAATTAAGGAAGAGATTACAAGAGATATTCTAAATTAGGTAGGGATATTCTAATTAAGAAATAAATATCATAAATTAGTGTAATTAAATTGTAATTAGAAGACAATTTCTAATTTAATACGTTGTAAGTTCTATAAATACCCTAGATGTATTACATTGTAATTAACAAGTATTCAATATACAATTCTTATTCTCAAGTTCTTCTTGCATTGTGTAAAAAGGCTTGCTAGCTAGAATATGCGTCGATCTAGCCTAGTGCGACACGGGTCGAATTTCATCCCGTGACATATTGATTTGATATTATGAAGTTTATCTCATATCTCTCTTTACCCCTCTAGTAGATCCTTTCTCTCGCATCGATCTCAAGAACTCAAACATTTATCGCAACTTAGGGCTTCTATAGAAGACTCTTCTCTCGCAACTTAGGGTTTCTCCTTATAAAGAATGATGCAAATCAATGTAAAAGAAGAAAGACGATATTAGGAAGGTAGGTCGGTCGTAGAGAATATGTAAAATCTAAAGAGAATGATGGTTTTAATTAGAGACGTTATGTTGTAACGAAAAAATTGAAATAAAGGGCCTTTAGTGACCCATTCTGATAGTTTAAGGGTCAATGGTGACCTTTCAAAAAATTTAAAGGATAATTTGTTTTAAAAAATAATTCGAGGGCTAAAAGTAAACGATTAAAGTAATTTGAGGGCCACCTAAGTAATTTCCCCTATGTATTATAATATATTAAAAATTCATATTATTATAAATAAATAAATATATGGACAAATTATTGGGTGACCTCACAATTACTTCGCTTATCTTTAGCACTCAAATTATTTTTTAAAACAAAATACCCTTAAACTTTCAAAAGGGTCAACAATGATCCTCAAACTTTCAAAAATAGTCATTATTTACCCTTCTATCAATTTTTTCATTATAGATGTCTCTAACTAAAACCGTCATTTTCAACTCACAGATACCGTCTTTAATTAAAATCCTCATTTTCAACTCTCATTTTCTTTAAAACAGATTTTACATCAAACTTTTCTACGACTAAAGATTGACCGCGTAACACCGTCTTTCTTTTTTCCCATAGATTTGCATGATTCTTTGTAAAGAGAATTCCTAAGTTGAGATAAATGTTTGAGTTATTAAGAACGATGTGAGAGAAAGGTCTACTAGAGGGGTAAAGATAGACAAAAGATAAAGTTCATAGTATCAGATAGGCTTGTAAGCGATTCACATCGGTCGGTTTATACACCAAAATGTACAGCCAAACCGTTGACGTTGATTTGCCTAAATCACAAACTGTCGGTTACAGTTTATTAGTCGGTTCAGTTTGATAGGTTTGACAATCAGTTCGGTCAGTTTATTTGGTTTAAAAATCTACTCTATATAAACAACTAAAGTTATTCTGAATCAAAAACAAATTACAAAAGCAAAATCCAAAAAATGCACTCCAACGTGATTCTACCGAAGCTTGTTATATATATATATTATATACTATATCATATCAGAAAAATCAATTCTCTATCTCTTCATATAATTAATTCCTCTTCAAGCCCTAAACCTCCAAATCTCTATTAACAGTTGCTCTCCCGAAGACGAAGAGCCTCTTCATTCAATCCCGATCAACTGCGTTGAAGTTGAAGAAGAGTGAGCGAGAGTGAAGGAAAGAATCAAATAATTGTGACTCCATTTAAGTTGAAATACAACCGACAGTTCGGTCGGTGGCACGGTTCCACAACCAAAGAACCTACACACCGAACTGAATAGGTTCGGTTCAAGCTATTCGGACCGCCGATTTCTCGGTTTGACCGGTTCGGCTTGTATGCGGTTCGGTTAACTTCGGTCCGGTTCCAACAGTTCTATCGATTTTCTTACAGGCCTAGTATCAGAGCAACAACTTGGATGATTAGACCTAGAAATTGTGATTTTGATTCCAATTGAGTATACGGTAAGTACTTGATTTTTATGAGAGGTGATAGTTGTTAAAATCTGTGTTAAATGTTGGATGTGTTGTTTTAATCGAGCTAAATGTGTATGTATAGGTACAAAGTGATATATAAGATTTTTATTAGGTATTTGATATGCATTGATATCGAGTCTACAAAATTCATATACTCTTCTAACTTTTATAGTATTTCAATGTGTATATATTAGGTTACAGGTCTTGAGTCTGAATTTTTCAACATTAAACTTTATCATGAAGGAAGAAGAGATGGACTATTATACGTTGATAATGATGTTGATTACATTAAATGCTGTGATGTTGATAAATTGTCTTTCCAAGAGATTAAGACAATAATTAAAGACCTAGGGTATGACAAGAGTAATATGTTCTTTTCGTATGTGGAACCAGACGATCATTTGAAATGTAACCCAATGAACATTGTAAATGATGTTGATGTTATGAATATGTGTACGTGGGTATACAAGAGAAGATTGATTGAAGTTTACAGTTAGATTGAAATTGAACTGTCAACCTAACCAACTCTAGTTAGAAGAATGACAAAGGGCCTAAGTGGCACTGCAACAACTCCTATAAAAAGGAGTACAAGGGGCTCAAGTGGTACTGTAGCAACTCTAGTAAAAAGGAGTGCACAAGGCTCAAGGGTATTACAACAATTTCAGTAATAAAGAATGCACAAGGCTCAAGGGGTATTGCAACAATTTCAGTAAGAAAAGGTACCCAAGGCTTAAGTAGTACTATACAAGAAGAAGTACACGAGGAAGATGAGAATGATAATGAAAACCGTGATTGGAAAACTCAAACATTGTTGAGGAAAATAGCGATGATGCAAATGGTGATGATACAAGTAATGAAGATGCAAAGCGTGACAACTTTTCAAAAAGAGAACTTTATTGCAATGATGATGATATGTTCGAACGTAACTCAAATGAAGACACAGAAAGAAAACAAGAGAGTGAAGATGTTACTACAATAGGTATACCCAGCCAACTGAAATAGTAACTCAAGTTCAGGGTAGTGGCCCATTAGAGTGTGAAATAAAAAAAATGAATGGTAAAAAAAAATAAAGAACCACGTGTTGATCATGAATATATGCCAAAGGTAAGGCTTGATCACACTTTTACTAAAGTGTTAGATGGAAACATGATTGATGATGTACTTCATAGCAATTTCGGATTATATGATGAAGAGGTATATTGTCATAAACTGATAAACTATAAGAAGTGTGGAAACTCAGGTTACAATGTTAAAACTTGCAAGATGCAAATAGAGGATTGATGAGCATTAATAAGGTAGATAACCAATATGTAAGTAGATTTGTACATTATATGGTAGATCTTTTGTCTTTTTAACTACAATGACTAGTCAAAAGTAAAGGATAAAACAGACGATGAAAAAATCACTATTTTAAAGCTTAATACATGAATGTTATAAACTACAAAAGCAAATATTTTGTCTTTTTAACTGACTGCTCTATTATATTTTTAACTATATTTTTTTGTCTTTTTAAATGCATTAGGTAAAAAATGATTATTGATGTTTTTTTTACTATTTTTTAATGAACATTATTAGTGTATAAAGCAAAAAAATAAATAAATAGGAAGTTGCAATTAATACTCTATTATAATCTAACAATATTTGTAAAAAAAATATTGATAAATTGCAACAGAGCCAACTATCTTCAAATTTATTCATAAGATAATATAAATTACTCCATAACAAAATAGAAAAAGTCAGGAGTAAATATTTTAATAGTTTTGGGAAGAAATAATTGAAGGGTTTAAAATAATTGGATGATCAAAAGTCAACTATTAGAATAGTTAGATGACTTTTAGTTAAAATCGTTATGTTAACGAAAAAAATTAACAAAAGGGCCATTAATGACCTTTTTGAAAATTTGAAGGACGTTTAAAAATAATTTAAGGACTAAAATAAGTAATCAAAATAATTAAAGGGCCATCTAGGCAATTTTCCCTAAACATAAACATATTGACGATGATATATATTAATTGTGTTTATCAGTGTTATTTGACGAAATCAAAAAATCCCGGATTCCCGGTCAACTCCTAGGTCAAACCGGGAAAAAACCGCCTCAAATGGAACAATTATGATCAGAAACAATAGATCGGATTATAATTTTTATCCTTAATCTAAACATATATTCATATTTAAAAATGAATCTCTTACAAATTTAAGAATTCATTACAATCTATGTTCATAAACAACAACAAAAAGTGTTTTCAAATGAGTATGATGCTCCATGCTGATAATATTTTCTCTGTTCTTTCTTTTTTTTTGGCTGAAGCATAGGCATATGATGATTCCAAGTCATATAACTTGATACCAATCCTCTATATGTCCAAATCAAATTTGATCTCAACATGCGAAAGAAAATGATGGCCAATTGGCAAAACTGAACAGCTGCTGTAAGTTTTACAACATTTAGGATACAAAATGTCAATTCATCTTGAGAAGCTGAAGATCAGAAAAGAAAAGAGAGATTGATGATTCATTTCAACCATATTTTTCAATTCACAGTATAAATAAGTATACCCAGCTTTCCAACATTGATCATAATGCATGAATCTCAAGAACACACCAATATTAATAATATATACTACACAGCCCCAATGAAAATTACTTAAGAACATCTTACCAGGAAATGGTGGGAGGTAATCAATGATCAATCTTATCATCTTTGGATTTTCTTTTTTCCCTTACTGTTTATCTTTTTCTTTTTAATATCATCTTCATCTGTATCCTCCTCGTCGGTAACAATTTCCTCATTGTCATCTTCATCCTCAGAATCCGAAGGAGGAGAAGGATCAAGTCGAGCAGCATCAATCGCCCACTGAATCACCTTCTCAACTTCATCCTCATCACTTCCGTTGGTTTTACAATTCAAATCAGCCGACGATGATACAGAAGCAGGAACAGGGGCAGATCCCTTCAGATTTGCGAATCTTGAAAGGAGATCGTCGTAGGTGATACTACTATCGTCTCTCTTCTTATTATCAGTACCCGTAGCAGTTGTCGGAAGCGGCTGTGAAGTTTGTGCCTTTGAGACCGTGGCCGGCGCCGGAGATCTTTTGGCGGGGGAGGATTTTAGGGTTTGAAAGCGGCGATCGAGATCTGAATCGAGATAGGAAGGAGAAACATTGGACATGTGAGAATCTACACTTAGATTTAGAAGTAATTCATCCTCTGTTGCTCGTAGAAGCATCTCCACTTCATCGTTCGAATTTAGGGTTTTCTTCCCCCTCCTTCCGCCGTTCATCTTTTTCACTTCGCCGGAAACCACCTTGCTCCGTCTATCTAGTGTTTATTTTTACGCGGAAATGGAAGAATGGTTAGAATAATAATCAAGTCGGACCTCAAACTATCATAGTTTATACGATTTGACACTGAGATTTAGTTTCCTAACATTTGACACTTTCTTATTAAAATGTGGCTGAGTTAAGCTTTCAAAATCATAAATATTGTAAATAAAATTCTCAATTCTTTTGATCACTTAATTAATTTTTTTTTATAATTTTTTTTATTTAATATTCGTGCCAAATGATAAAATTATCATAAATGTTCAAAATGCCACCAAATACACCTAGATATGATAATGAGGCATATCGGGGCGGAGAATGCGACCATCCTACCCCCAACGACCACGTTGATATCATTCTTTATCAACGTCAACTCTTCCCAACGTCGACGTTGATATCATTCTTTATCAACGTCTGCTCTCCACAACGCCGACGTTGAAATCATTCTTTATCAACGTCGATTCTCCCCAACACTGAGCCCCTCCTCGGGCGGATTCCTCCTTTTGCTCCTCAGCCTACGGGGTATTAGCAGCCGTTTCTAGCTGTTGTTCCCCTCCCAAGGGTAGGTTATCATTCTTTATCAACGTAGACTCTCCCCAACGCCGACGTTGATATCATTCTTTATCAACGTCGGCTCTCCCCAACGTCGACGTTAATATCGTTCTTTATCGACACCGGCTCTGCCCTAATGCCGATGTTGATAATGCTTGCTCTCAGTTTTTTTTGTAAAATTTATGTTTCTCTTATTAACGCCGGCATTCACCTAACGCCGACATTAATATTGTTCTTTATCAACAACGACGCTCCCCTAACGCCGACGTTGATAATACTTCCTCTCGAGTTTTTAGAATTTTTCTGAATTTTACATGTTTCATATGTTGTACTACTATTAGAAAAAAAGACCATTCATAAATAAAAATCAATTCCAAGTTTCAACAAAAATCTTAAATCGTATTAATACAAAAATCTCAAATCATGTGTCAATAACTATTGATTGGGAGGAGGAGGGGGAATCCTAGACATAAGCGTCTATATAGCCTCTTGTTGTGAATGCATAGCCTCTTTTGTGAACGAATCATCGTGCACATCTCTTCCATTTCACAATCCTGTTGTGTGCGTATCTCCTTCATCTCCTCCATCCGTACTTGCATGTTCCTGTTCTCCTCGACCAACGTTTTCGTTAGTTGACATTGTGACACGCGTGAGTTGTTGACTCTCGAGGAAGAACTTCCCCATTGATCAGGTCTAAAGTGCATTGGATGTATTCCTGATCCTATCCTGGTCACCCTCTAGTGTGCCTGTGGTCCTAAAGCAGCCTCATACACGTCAAACAACGACATATCAGAGTTTGCTTGTGGTCGCTCGCACATCATAGTTTATAATCATTTAAAAAATTGTTAGTAATTTTAAACTTAGACATGCAAACTAAAACGATAGAAAGAATTACAACTTACCACGACCTGCTCACCATGCGGAGAAGGCACGAGAGTCAGATCCTCGACGGTCGCTCTCTTTATATGCGTATGTAGGAAGAAGTCTGCACAACTAGGGACGTGTCCATTCTCCTTCTCCTGTACAAATAACATAAAATTTGTTAGATATTTTGAAAATTTAATATTCCTACTAAAACTTACCATATGTCGATACATTTGCGAAAATGGTTTACTACCGGTGTGCTGGGGTATACCAATTTCGACTTGTTGCCGGCGTTGGTCGTACTTCTTTCTACAATTATAAGATAGTTATAGTTGTTAGTTAATAGTCGATTAAACATATAATGAATTATAAATGACTACTATACCTTAAATTCAGTTGTGAAGTAGTGATGGTCAAAGAGATAATTCTAATCTTCGAAGTCGAATTCAGGAGGAGGGTTTAGTCTGATTCTCTCCCCGTCGTCATTATGTGGTTCGATGTATTTTTTCTTGTTCGTATATCTCCACCTATCCCATGATTTCTTCACTTGTGGCATCACCCTATCTCTGTAAGAGTCAATGAGATTGACTATTGTTGATCTGAAAGGATCCTGAAAAATAACAACAAATTTTAGAATTATGAAAGTTTCAAATTATAAGATAACACGTTAAAAAATATCAAACTCACGGAGATGGACTACCATATATGGTTTAAATAAGAATGTGACAAATTATACCAATGTTTTAAACGATGTGGCACCACCCCGGGATTCCAGACAATGTTGTCCATATGTACCTTAGTAGGCGTTATCGCATATGGGCTTTCCATCGATCTCCCTGAACTCCAAGCCCATCTTCTCCCCAATTGCCAGTTTCCTAAGAACTGTGTTTTTGTTCTTCCCCCGTCCCGTCCTCGATGAAGACCCTACAAAGTAACAATGAAACGACATTTGTTAAAATTTATATAATCATTTAAATATCACGTATAAGTTGGAATTAACTACCTACAATCTCGGGAATGGGGGAATCCTTTAGGGTGATAGATACCGCGAGAATGGTGGAATCATCAAATATTACAAGGCCTCATTGAGGTAATAATAAAAAATTGGAAACTAGTCGGTTATCACCGGACAAATGAAAAAATTGGAATAACCAGATTCTTTTTGTACAATAGTATTCAGAGTTCTTAATTTTAACCTATCAAATTTCGTTTAAGATGATAAACTCTAATTTTAAAAAAAATAAACCCTAAATTTTACTGAAAACAAGATTTACCCGTGGCTTAACTCGTGAAGACGTATTCAACCCCAAAATACTTTAGGATTTCACCTACATTAACCTGAAAATCTTGAACTTCATAAGACTTTACTAGAGATTTTGAAGATGGGATCTCTGGTCTTTTGATATCTCTGTTGCTAATAAGGGCTGATAGATCAACAAGAGAGATGCTAATTGGGGCTGATAGATCAACAAAAGAGAGATATAAATGAAATAAAAAGAAAGCAGTAAGAAGTAAAGTAAAAAGAAACGGAGTTAAAAGTTTGACGTTAATTAAAACTATGTCGTTTTGGTGTTTTGAAACAGAGTGGAACAAAACATGGGTCAGATGATTTGAGCCCGTGGTATAGATATAAAGGTTGACAAAAAAAATTCTTTTCATTTTATTTTATTCTTAAATACATAAAAATACATTATATAAAAAATCAAATTTATAATTCAATTTAGTACCCCTAATGTCAACTTGATCTGTTAATATGTTGTGTTATTTTTAGTTCCCATTTAAATATTATTGACTTATTATTTTTTCAGTTTCATTTTCATTTAGATTACATTTTACAACACATCTAATAACTATAAATTGACAAGTACAATTGAGAAATATTCAAATACTGAAAGGTGAAGTTATATCAGATAGTCAACATTTGAGTTTGGTTGCATTATTACATTTCCATGTTTATTTTAGATAATATAATAATAAATGTACCATGGCAAAACTATTAGAGTAGATTTTCTGATTTGTATGAAAAAAATTAATTATTTAAAAATCTTTTATTTTTGTAATAATATATGGTAACTTACATATACAATTGAATAATTTAAAATTAAATTTATCAAAAAAATAATAAAATTATGACGAATAGTCTATCTATTACTGAAATTTAAATAAGTTGAATAAATATATTCAAAATTATGGCCCGCAATATTAGTAGAAAACCCTAAATTAACTAACTCATACTTGTTGATTAATTATAAGATTTGAATAACTAAAATAAATATAGATAGAAAAACCATAATCTTTGACTAATCAAGCTCATCGCGGTCAATCCTACATCGCCTAAGTCGGAGAAGAACCAAGAAAAAAAATAGTAGTTTGATTACATAAAATTTGAATATAAGTTCGATAAATATATTTTTCATGATAATTATTTAATAATCGCGCTCAAATCATAACTCCCTTATTAGAACATAGTTTTAAAATTGAAAAATAAAAAGTTTTTGAGTCGTCCCGCGATATTTAAACGTTCTCTTTTGAAAAAATAAAAGAACAAATAATGGTTTTATTACCTGAATTTTGAATAAGTTCATTAATATATTCAAAATAATAAATTTATATTGATCGCACTCAATTGTACGCATCCTTGGTCAAAAAGAAGAAAAAAACGCATTAACATATTGTACTCAATTGTACACATCCTTGGTCAATTATATTTAAATGGGAACTAAAAATAACACAACATATTAACCGATCTAGTTGACATTAGGGGTACTAAATTGAATTATAAATTTGATTTTTTAAATAATGTATTTTTGTGTATTTAAGAATAAAATAAAATGTAGCCCAACTCATCTCAGCTTCATAAGGCAGCATAACCCTTTTTGTTAATTTTATTTAATTAAAAAATTATTTTTAATTTAAATGAAGGTAAAACTTTAAGATCAGGCTAGATTCCTAGGTTCAAACAAAAAACCAAAAAAATAAATAAAAATGTTTAATAAAAGAATAAGAGGGTCATATCATTATGTTATTTATTTGTTGTTTGTACGTGGGTATATCTTTTACTCGCTTATTTTTTTTTTATCTCACTTCACTTAAATTTTCAATTATATCCTTTATTAATATTATATAATATATAAAACAAGTATTTTATTTACTGTGATATTATTATATACATAATTTTTAATTTTATTATTAAAAAATTATACTGATAAATATATTATAATTCTATTAATGATTATATTATAATTTTCTATAATTTAATTAGATTATAAATACTTTTTTTTTGTTTTACATTTATTTATTTTAAACAAATTAATAATATTTAAATTAAATAAATATAATTCACATAAAAAATTATATTATAATTAATTTATATTTTATAATTAAGTTTTATTAGTTATTAAATATAATAATTTAAAACTAATTAATTAATTCAAAAATAATAATAATAATATAAATTTTAATTTCAAACTCATATTTTAATTTAATTAATTCAGAATAAAATTATTTTTTAAATTTAAACTATATTATTATAATATATACAAAAACACGAAATTATACAGAAAACAAATTAATATATTTTGCATGTAACTAACTTTTTTTTATTTTTTATTATATGACTTAATGCTTGTAGTTGGTTATTGGGAGTTGGGACTATTATTTTTAACAAATTTGTTTTCCAAAGTTGCTAGTTTGAACTTTTTTTTTTTAAATAAAAATAAAAATAAAAATAAAAATGTTTTATATTATAATAATATTTATTAAGGTCCACTTTAGAAATTGGTAGAGTATCGACGAAAGTAACCATGAGTAAAAATATTGGTTTATGATTTAATATTGAGTGGATCTAGAATATACATGTTTTAAATTTAAATAGTAACATTAGTTTATTCTAACGTGACATTATGATTTTGAATTATAATATTATTCCACAATTAAAACTTGATTTTTCTTTTAAAAAAGTTAATAATTTGGATGAGTTTTTCATTGAAAAATTAATCCAAATTATTTTTGGTCCTTCAAAATTTTTAAATTGTTAATTTGAGATTAAACAACCGTTAGATTTTATCCATTATAAATCTGGTTGAACCAATTTATCTATTTTAATACAACTACTAAATTGAAGCATAAAAACTTATTTCTTATTCTTTATCTAATTCTAAATGAGATAGGTTTGTTGTAAATTCATAACTATTCATTTTCTTATATAAAAAAAAAAAATTTGATAGTTTTTTTTTAAACTATTATTTTATTACCATCACTTCCTTAATTATAATTAATTTTAAAATATCAAAATAAAAAAGTGAAATTGATATTATTTATATTTTGTAAAAAAAAGTAAAATTTGAATAAATAAAACTTTGTAGGTAAAAAGTTATAAAACTAATAACTTTTGACAAACTTTTAGACTAATGCATGAAAGATTTGGTTAATAAATAGTAAAATATTATTTTTTATTTATATTAATTAATCTCAAATAATTTGTCAAATTTACAATAATATTTATTATATAAAAAAATAATACAAAAGGTTATGTTTATTAAATCAATTGCATACATTTATTTGTGAATAAATAATATTTTTATTTATATTATTAATCTCAAATAATTTGTCAAAATTCCAATAATATTAATTATATAGAAAAACTAATACAAAATTTATGTTTATTAAATCAATTGCATACATTTATTCATGTGAATAAATAAAAACTAACATTTTTATTTTATAAATATAATTATATAAAAGCTAATTAAAAATACATATTTAGACTTATAACTTTTATTTTATTATTTATATTTTAAATTTAAATTCATTTTTGGTGCATCACGGGAAAACTTCGTCCACGATTGGGGCGGGGATGATAATGTAATTCCCGAACCGAATCGCTCCATTATTATTCCTAAATAAATCACAATCTAACTTACAATAATGTTGATACTTCAATTCACATACAACTTTAATTGAATATTTAGTTAGGTATAGTTTAAAAGATTCTCGAGTTCATTGAATAACAAATACAATATGAAATTGAAATCCATTTTAACCTTTAGCTAGTCGTCAAATGTTTATTATTCTTAAAACCTTTCTAAGATTTGTTTCAAAAATTCGGTTGAGTCGGTTTAGGTTTTTGAGAGTTATGTAATTTTGAGGTTTACAAGCTAGATAATATATTGAGCCATGTATTTCTATTGTTGTTTAATGTTGAAGCATGTTACTGCTGATGTGCTAAGAAACTTGCTTCCTTCAACTTTAGGCTATAAACATTTCAGCCCTTTTAAAATAACAACTGCTAGTAACAAATTGACTAACTTATTATTTCACATTGTATAAATAAAATGATAGTTGTCCTAGCTAATTAACATCTTATTTCTTCAAGTCTTTCAATGAAAATCAATTAATATTAGATATTGATATGAAACATAATTTATTAGATATATTATTCATCAAATTGTATTTTTGTTTCTGAAATCATAACTTTTTTTTAAGGATACTAGTATGAACCATAGTCATCGTTTTCATTTTAATTTTTTTTTTTATAGATAATTGAATCTGAATTAATAAATGTATATATGTTTTCAATTAGATAATATTTAGATCATGGTAAAAATTGGTTACAAAATAACAATAAAATTTCTAAATATGTTCAAGAATAACATCACAACTTATTAGTCTTCCCATGATTAATCAAATTATCATTCCAACAATATTTTGACAATTATAAAGATTTGTAAAAGGATGAACTAAATATGTATATTTCCCCAATCATGATATTATATGGTATAGTCTAAATGGAGTATTTGAACTTCATACTAAAATTTCTATAGCATAAAACCAAATGAAAATTAATTTAGATTTCAGTCTTCATGATTCATTTTCATTTATTTAGATCCATAAAGAATTAGGTTGAAAATAAAACTAAGAAACTTTCTTTCATTCAAATAAAGTAGTTAAGCATGAAATAAAAATAAAACAAAAAATATAAATAAAAAAACGAACAAGGGAGTTACCCGATAAACATGACAACAAAGATGAACAAATACATTAAAAATAAATGACACCAAATAAGAATTCTGAATTGTCCACACATTAACCCTGCCGAAAATATTTCAAAAGGTCAACGATTAACCCCGCTTCTCTCTAAAACCGAGCGAGCATGCATAAACTAACAACTAAAATAGGATAATCCAAACATGAACCAATTATGTACATCAATATTAACTACAAATATAAATAATCAAAAATAACCACAATAACATCAAAATATGTTATATCAAATACAATAACAACAGTCAAATCATTTACAATTAACATCAGAAACATGGAAGTAGGAATCAACTCTTTCGATTCACAAGTTTTCTAAGCCGCGTGAAAAATTTATTTGATTTTTTTACACTTTATTATGATTTTGGTGATTATTAATATTTTGATTTTTAATTATGTTTGAATAATATAACTTTTATAAATTATGTCCAATTTAAACTATACCATAATTTTTTTTTGGGTTTTCACTATTTATTACTATTCTCGTAATTAAATGAATCAGTTTATAATATCTTTCAAAATAGTAAATACCATTCACTATACAATAATATCAGAATTAGTAATTCACTTAGAACACAAATAAAGTTATTTTTGTAAGATTAATGTGTATTACATTATATCTCAAATAAATACTTGCAATTTAACTAATATACCAAAAATGAACTCCAACCATTTTAAACTTAATGCTCTTATTTTTATTTCAGATTATGAATATACATTCCAGGAATGTCAAGAACAGGGACATTGATGAAGAATTGGATTGAAGTAGTTGAAGAAAGAAAAATATGAAGAGCTATTGATAATCTTTATTTATGTATACTATATTATTTGTAAGTATTGAAATCAATTTTCTCAATTCAAATATAAGAGCTAACACACTAAGGTATTTAAGTGGCAATAGTGTTCTTAATCCTTAAATTGAATTGAAGAGAATGATTGTAGGGGTTAGATTGTGATCTCCATTGATTTCATCTCTTAATTTATTAACCTAAAATTGTGACCATTATGTAATTTCATATAATTCAAAGACTTTTACTTTAATTCTAGTGTAAAATTTTCAAATTTGTATATCATTTTGATCAATTATTGAGCTCCACATCATAAATAAAGAATATCAATGGTTCAAATGAAGACCATTTCAGCTTCTTCAAGGTCATTATAATTAGCCAGACAATGGTAGCCCTTGTTCCCTCAAAATTTCACCAAGAACTTTGCAAGAAACTAGACTTGTGTGTTAATTGATGGGATAAAACATTAATATGTGTGCTTATTAATCTAAAACTATTTGTTCCTAGTTAATAGTAATGAAGTCATTGATTATGACATGTAATTATGCCAAACAATAACTGGGAGGGTTCTAATCATTTGTCACATCAAATTTCCATCAATTTCTATTAATAGAAGATTCTTTTTCATGGTTATTAATGTGTGAGATGTTTAAATAGCATTTCAAATAATTTCAAAAAACAAACAATTATTATTTCATCAATCTTTCTATTATAATCTTTAATCAAATAACCCTATACCTAACATTTCTTAATTTTAATTTTGCAGCATGTTCATTTGTTAACAAAAACAAAATTTTTCTGTATTCGAAGGGTTGGTTTAAAAACCTATATTGTTGCGCGACAAAACGAAATCCAACTCCTACAAAATGGCGACGAGAGAAGAATTATTTAAAGGCCAAACAAACATGGCTTAACTTTGTAGCATTTTTATTCACAAAATAGGCACTGCCTAATACTTATTTAGCTGTAGGGGAATCTGTCTTAATTTGGAAATTAAGGCAGCAGGAGGCCAGGAGCCAGGAGGCTTTCTCTTGTAAATAAATATCCCATTGGTTAGTCCTCAAATTTCTTGTATAAACAAATCACTATTTCGAAACGTGGGATCACAGTTCTTGTTAACTAAGGAAGCAAAAATGAATCTCACGAGACAACTCGAGTACACTCCCGCGTTTTCATCCTTCTTCAAGTTCTATTTGGGATATATGAGCTCTAACACTTTGGTAAGCCTATGTTAATAACAAAATTTATTGATTTCTATTCGCGGGTATGTGATTTATTCAATTTTTTCTTCGCCAGCAAATTCCCACAGGTTTTGTTGCACAAATGAGAGGACTCGTACCGAAAAAATGTATCTTGAGAAATGATCAAGGAAAATGTTGGAGGATCAATGTTGAAATGGTGGGACAAGACATGTTTTTCACAAAGGGATGGTCAGTATTTGTCTTAGAGAACTCACTTGACGATGGTCATTTACTAGTTTTTTACTATGATGGGGAAATGACTTTCAACTTTACGCATTACGATCATTCGGCATGTGAGGTCGAAGAAGAAGAAAAGTCTAAGAGGTTTGGGCAGACAAGTTCGAGGAAGAAGTGGCATACTTGTTTCTCTTCTTCTTCAATTTTCAAATACGGGCTTGTTAAGACTCCGGAAAACCCTTTTTTCGTGACGAAACTTCAAAGAAAGAAACCAAATGGACTGGTATTATTGAAGCCTCAATCTATTTTAATTTACATTTTTTTTATAAATTCTAAAAATCATTGTTTATGATGTTGTTATTTAATGTTGAAGCATGTTCCTGCTGATGTGATGAGAAACTATGGCATTAAGCTTCCTTCGACGGTTTTGATAATCGATCAAGAAGGGAGACAAATCTATACCGAGGTGGTGACATGGACAGATGGGAGGACGAGGATTGTGGAGGGATGGAAGTTATTTGTGAGGAACAACAACCTTAACGAAGAAGACAGGTGCATTTGTGAGATCGTGGTCAACGATGATGAACCACCGCAAGTACTTTTCTTGAAGATGACGGTTCTTCGAGCTGGTTCATGGCTTCCCAAATTAATAGGCCGTCATAATAATTAGTATTGGTTTGTTAATTTCTATCTAGTTATTTGTGTGTTGAGTTTGATGATGTTTGTTGTTGTTTGTAATTTGAACTTTTCCTTATTCTGTTGTTCTAGTTTTTCTTTAATTATCGAAGTCTGAGTTTGAGTGTGTAATCAATTACTATTAATTATTATCTAATATAAGTAGGGGTGTTCAATATTTGGTCTGAACCGAATATCCGACCGAATTCGAATTCACCGAATTCGAATTTCATTTTCGGTTTTCGAATCGAATTTCATACCAATTCGAATTCAAATACGGTTTTCGAATTGGTTTCGAGTTTTAGTTTCAACTCGAAAACCATACCGAAAACCGAATTCTATTTTTTTATTATTTATTCTTCCAAACTTAGCTTAAGAAAAAGTTCAAAATAATCAAATTAGAATATTTTGAACTCAAGATTTAATAATAATAAAAGAGTAACAAAAGCATTTGTGGTCTAGTGGTAGAATAGTACCCTGTTATGATACAGATCCGAGTTCAATTCTTGGTTAGTGAAATTTATTTTGAGTTATGCTAGTTTCAAAAAATAAAAAAAAAAACGAATTCGATTTGTATTCGAAATTCGAACCGAATATCAAATTCGGTTCGGTTTAATTAAAATTTATTCGAATTCTGTTCGATTTTTGAATTGGCTAAAAAACATAAAAATTTGAATAAACCAAACCGAAGAACTTGAATAACCCGAAAACAGAATCGATGAACACCCCTAAATATAAGTCTTTATTTTAATATAAATAAATTATGCTCCATCATGTTAGAAGCTTTTACTTTTGTGATACGGATGAATAATAACCGAGAGAGAGAACCCAATATATGTTATGAAATAGATAATATTTATATCATGGTAAAAAATGGTTTCAAAATAACAATAAAAATTCTAAATATGTTCAAGAATAACAGCACAAATTATTAGTGTATCCAAGATTAATCAAATTATCATCCCAACAATATTTTGACAGTTATAAAGATATGTAACAAAATATGTATATTTTCCCCAATAATATTATATGTTATAATCTAAATGGAATACTTGAACCTATACATTTATATTCCGTAAAACCAAATGAAAAGTGAATTTGGATTTCAGTCTTCAAGACTCATTTTAATTTAATTAGATCCTTAAAGAATTGTGTTAAACAAAATTTATGAAATTTTCTTTAATCTATAAGCAAAAAGACAAAATAAATAAATAAATAAAATAGAAAACATCAACAAACAAAACCACAAAGAGGGTATTCATAGATTCGGTTTTCGGGTTATTCAAAACATAAAAAAGCAGAAAACATCAACAAATAATACGACAAGTAGGAGTGTTCATCGGTTCGTTTGTCTGATTATTCAAGTTCCTCGATTTAGATCATTTGATTTTTTATTTTTTTAAGTCAATTCGAAAACCGAACCTAATTATAAAATAAATTTGAACTCTTTTTTTAATCTAATTATTTAGTTATATCTAATAAACTATTTAATTATATCTAATCAATTATACAATATATAATTAAAATAAATAATAAGAAAAAAAATTCAGTTTTTAGTTTGGTTTTCAAGTTAGAATTTCAACTTGAAAATTAAATCGAAAATTTTATTTGAATTGGTTTAAAATTTGATATGAAAACCATAAATGAAATAAAACTCGGTAAATTCGAATTTGGTCGAATGTTCGTTTTAGACCAAATATTGAACTCGTAAAGACGATATATGTTCCTCCACTCCGGATGGTTTCATGTTCCCCTCGCATAGAGGGGAAAAACAATCATTTTAAAAACAAAAGATTTTTTTACTGTTTTTCCCTCGCTATGAGAGAAAACACGAGGAATAGGAACCATCCAGAGCTGACAATCCCGGTGCGTAAAAATAAATGACAAAATAAGAATTCTGAAGTCATAGTATTTGGAGTGACATTTCATTAATATGGAAGTATTTTCGTGGACAATGCAAAATTTTGGTTGGTGATGGTTATTCAATTAGTTTTTGGAATGACATATGGTGTAGTGTCAGAAGTCTTTCCTCATTTTACCCGGTCTTTTCCTCGATTTCTATATGTAGAGATGCTACGATCAAAGATATGTTTGACGCGAGTTCTAATGGTTTTGTAAGAAGAAACAGATAAAGGAGAAGACTAAATGCTAAAGAGTTAGCTTCACATGATAGAGTGTTGACTTGGTGGGCCGTAAAGAGGAGAGTGTTGACTTGGTGGGCCGTAAAGAGGTGAATCCTTCTTTATGTGATATTTTGCGTTGACAAGATACGATAAATTTAAAGTTAGTCATTATTATTCTTTAATTGCGTAGAATGCTTCTTACGATCTCATATGGGAGAAGTTGTAGGACTCTAAGTTCTCATCGAAGATCTTGTTCTTTCGATGGAGTGTCATACATGGAAGGATTTTGACAGATGATAAATGTATGAAAGGAGTGTATTATGGCAAGTCGTTGTAGGATATGTCATAAAAAGGTATTTCCAAAACTATGATCTATTCATTTTCATTTGTTTGTCTATATGTACAATAAATTTGAATATTAATCATCTGAATATAAAACTTTTGACTACATAAATATGGCTCATTAATAGTACAATTAATCAAAACAGAGGATCTCCTTCCTTCTTCATAACAAGAAAAAATTTCATTTTCATTTGTTTGTCTATATGTACAATAAATTTGAATATTAATCATCTGAATATAAAACTTTTGACTACATAAATATGGCTCATTAATAGTACAATTAATCAAAACAGAGGATCTCCTTCCTTCTCCATAACAAGAAAAAATGGAGAATGAAGACCATTTCAGCTTCTTCAAGATCATTCTACCTGGCCAAACAAAGTTTGATATAATGGTAAGTAACTCTTTAGTTTCTAGCTAAGATTGATTTTTATATCTTCACTAACTTAGAACATGTATAATATAATTACATAGAATCCCTCAAAACTTCACCAACAAATTTGCAAAAAAAATCTTTCCACAAGATGCAATCCTTAAAGGTCCTTATGGGAAGATTTCTCCCGTTAAACTAAGGAAATATTCGAAGGTTAGGTAAGGATTGAAGATGGGTAGAAATTGTTTTACAAAGACTCCCGCTTTGAAGGCAGGGAATTCACGGTCTTCACTTGAAACTCGCACTTTGATGTGCGAGTGTTCGAAATGAGTGAAATAGAGGCGAATGCTCTGACAGTAATAATAACAAAATAGAAGTGATTGATGATGTGATATTAGAGAAAGCTGGAATCAAATCCTTATTTTTCAAACGTTTGTTGTGTTAGAATATAAAATAATATATCGGTAAAATATTATCACAATATTATAAACTGTGAATTATATTATTATATTAGTTTATTTATATGTTGATTATAATGTTTATATAATAGATATATAACTTTTGTAACCATGTATAACAATTTAATACGATCTTTATCCCTTTAATCTAACATGGTATTAGATCATTGTTATCGTTTTTGAGTCAATAAGTGATAATCATCCACTGTCTTCATCAATGGTTACATTTTTTTTTATTGATGGAGGGCCCTAATAATTTATTCTTATATTCTTAATAATGTATTTTCTTTTTAGATATTTAGATTGATTTTGGTTTGGTTTTTGGAAAGTTTGTGAATCTTGATTTTAGTTTTGGTTGTTGTTGAGAATAAGGAGTTGAATTTGGTTTGGTTTTTTCCTATGTTTGTAAAGCTTCGTTTGATTGATCTTGGTTTGGTTGTTGTTAAGAATAGGGAGTTGAATTTGATTTTGTTTTTATATATGATTATGAAACTTGCTTTGTTGATTTTGGTTTGGTTTTTGGAGGAGTTTGTGAAGCTTAGTTTGATTGGTCTTCTTTTTGGATGGATGATCAATGGATTGGGAAGAAGAGAGAAGAGAAAGAAAATAAAAAATGATGAGTAATTTCTTATTGTTCGCGCTTTCGTTTTTGACTGACAAACTCTCAATGCTTATTGATGTTACATCGTGAATTTGAGAGAGAATGTAAGAATATAAAATAATATATCGGTAAAATATTATCACAATATTATAAATTGTAATAATATCATTATTATATTATTCTTATATTAGTTTATGGTTGATTATGTCTATATATTAGACATTACATTTGTAACCATGTATATAACAATTTAATACATTCTTTTTATATTTTAATTTAATACAATTTTTCTATATTTTAACTTGTTGAACTACCATGTCAACAAAGTCTTCATTGTGGCGAGTTTATAAATAGGAATGAAAACCGTCACATAATTATGATTTTAATGTGTAATTATTATTTAAATTGCATAATTTTTTCCAAATGCATGGTCATGAATTACTTACCGAGCCAAAAAAAAACTGTGGGTCTACTAAATGAGGGAAGATCATGGGATGTGACCTATATTCCAACGAAGAAACGATCATCCTTCGCCGGAGGTTGGATCCATTTCGCGAATGAGAACTGTCTCAAAGTGGGTGATTTGTGCGTATTTAAGATTCTCTCCCAGTATGAAATTCGGGTCCATGTGTTTCCTATTTCGATTAAAAATTAATTAGATGTAGCCTAAATTATGTTTAGTATATATATATATGAAAGTATGGTCATTTGGGTTATGTTGGTGAGTTGTCCACAATTCGCTCCTCACAAGGAAAGTTACAAGAGGGTTAATTTCTATTAATGGAAGATTCTCTCTTATGCTTATTAATGGATGGCTTTTGCAAATAACATTTAATTTTGTTAGATGTTATTTTGTTTAGAAAAAATAAACATAAGAAAAGATCCTTAAAATTATTTTTAATTTCAATGTTTGATAACTTGACTTTATCATTTAATTTAATATATTAAGGACAGATTTAAAATAAGTAGGTTTGATAACATAGATTTATAATCGCTTATTTTTATAGATTGGAGTGAAAATAGGTTAAAAATAAAAATCTAAAATCTAAAATATATTTTAAAAGTAGAAAAAAGCTAAACACATTACTCTTAAAAACCAAGATAGATATTTGGTAAGAAGATGACATGTAATTTCAAGTCATATTGGTCCAATACACACTAAGTGACCATGGAATAAACTTAATTTTGACACTAAGTTTATGTCTACCTATCTTGAAGTCGTAATGAGAAATTCCAAACTCTTCCTCTGCCCATTACATTTGTAAAACTGAAACAATTCATTTTAATCACTTTTATTACAATGGGTTGAATAAATTTTTTTAATCAAATTCATATTTTTAGTTTGGGTTGGAACCAACCCATTTTATAAATTTTATCGGTTTGGATTAGTTCACGGATTAATATATATTTTACTCATCTCTACAAACGTGCAACATATAAAATCACTATCTAAACTTCAAAGAAAGTTCTTTTTTCTCGAGACCGCACAAATTATATAAATTATGTAAAATACAAACCTTTTGTTAAACTGAATGCAATGAAATAACAAATATTTGTTCTCAATATAAGTGATGGCTTCAAAGTAATATTGATACAAATGTTTAATGATGGGATAGAAAACTGTTACTACTTTACTCTCCACATGAAACAATACCAATTGTGATCCAAATACCATAAGAATTTTATTTTTCTTAGAAATATACAATGGTGTAGAACACTGGACATCCCTTGGACACTTTAGAAAGTAATGAAAACAGCTTAGTCCAAGAATCAGATTTCCATAATCCTGTATTACCAAAACATCAAATTTCCTCTCACCATAGTTAAATAGCATACAGAGGCATCCACTTAAAAACTCGTGCATTTTGAAAATTTAAGCCTCAAATTGCAAAATTAAAATTGTGAGCCTTAAATAAAGTAAATAAATCAAATTCTATGACCCAAGTAGCTATTTTGGTCTTTTCAAAATTTGTACTAAGCCATAGATCATACATATTTTTTTTACTAACTTAATATTTTTTGGTAATATACTGTACCTTAAGAAATTAAGGAAATAATAAAATTATTTATATATAATAATCATAGTAATGAATAATTATGTTATTAAGATAAAGAGAATGAGAATGGAGTTTATTACAAATAAGAAACACTTCAATTTACAAGTTGTCCAAAAAAAATGCATGTAAGCTACGTTTGGGGAAGGTATGTAAGCTACGTCGTGCTCTTTATGGTCTGAAACAAGCACCACGAGATTGGTTTGTCAAGTTCAGCTTAGCACTTATTTAGTATGGGTTTACTACATCTCCCTATTACTCTATTTTATTTATTCGTCGCTCTTCATCTGGGATTATTATTCGATTATTATATGTTGATGATATGGTGATCACTAGCGATGATGCCTCTGGTATATATATATATATATGATTTACAAACTTATCTTCATCAACATTTTGATATGAATAGTTGGTAAGTTGTGTTATTTTCTAGGTCTTGAGATTTCCGACACAGTAGATGGCATCTACTTGTCTCAGGCGAAGTGTGCTTCTGACCTCATCTCTCGTGCTGGCTTGACTAATAGCAAAATTGCCTCGACTCCACTTGAGGCAGATTTTCGTCTTACTCCTCTCGATGGAACCCCTCTTAAAGACCCCTCGCTCTATCGTTAGTTAGTGGACTCCCTAATATATCTAACTATTACTCGCCTTGACATAGCTCATGCACTTCACATAATTAGTCAATTCATGACTAGTCCTCATACATTTCATCACTCTACTGTGTTATGTATTCTCTGTTATATTAAAGACACTCTCTTACATGGTCTTCACTTCTCTGTTGATTCATCATTGGTACTCACTAGTTACTCAGATGCAGATTGGGCAGGCGATCCATCACTGACTATTGTTTCTTCTTGGGTGATTCTTGTTGAATAAACTTAAATTAATATGTTATTTGTTTTTTTATGTTTAATAGAGTAATAGCTAGGGATGAGTGTGATAACCAAGATATTTGGGTGGGAGCTATTTAATATGCAGAATAATTTTGTTTTGTCATTTGAAGAGTCAAGCATATGAAGAGTCTATACTTTCTTATAAAGAGTTGTAAAAATCTATTTGAGACAATAAGAAAAATATATTTTTCCATCTTGTTATCAACAAATTGGTATCAGAGCTATTGTGTGTGAGGTGAGCGTGAGAAAACCTGTTAGTCTCAAAAGAGAACGCTGCGGTGTGCGCTGGCCGAGAGAGAAAAACAAGAGCGATCGAGAGACTTGTGAGGTGTGTGTGTTGAGTGTAAACACTTGAGAGGAATGACAGGTCTAACCAATGGCATCCCGCTACCCAAGTTGACAAAAGGCGTCAACTACGACAACTGGAAGGTGCAGATGAAGGCCCTTTTCAGTTCCCAAGATAACTGGGATGTGGTCGAGACTGGGTATGAGGAACCGAAGAACACAGATGGGTATTCAAATGCCCAGTTGAAAGCGTTGAAGGTCGTTCGAGCTAAAGATAGGGCGGCTCTATATCTACTATACCGATCTGTCGACGAATCTGGTTTTGAGAAGATAGCTGACGCAAAATCTTCCAAAGTTCCATGGGATACACTCGTAATAGAAAACAAAGGAGACGAACGGGTGAAGCAAGTCCGACTTCAAACCCTAAGGGGCGATCTGGAAAACATAAGGATGAAAGAGTCTGAAAGCGTATCTGAGTTCATTACTCGAGTGGAGACCGTGGTGAACAAACTAAATCGGAATGGTGAAAGTCTTTCATCAAACCGAGTTGTTGAAAAGATTCTGAGGTCATTGACAGATAGTTTCGAAAATATTGTGTGCACAATAGAGGAATCTAAGGATCTATCAACGCTCACCATTGAAGAGCTTGCTGGGTCCTTGGAAGCGCATGAGTAGAGAAGGAAAAACAAGAAGGGGGAGTCTCTTGAACATGCTCTCCAGGCGAAGGCGACAATAAAAGAGGAGAATGTGCTTTATGCTCAAAGTACCAGAGGCAGAGGAAGAGGCAGAAGCCTAGGTGGTAGAGGAAGAGGAGGACGAGGAAGTGAGCAAGTCGGCCAACAAAACTGGCATGACAGAGGTCAAGCTCGAGGGTGGCTGGACAAACACAAATAATAATATTGAGTGTTATAATTGTGGAAAGAATGGGCATGTTGCCAAGGATTGTTACTCGATAAAATGCTATAATTGCGGAAAGCTGGGTCATATTTCCAAAGATTGTAGATTCGAGAATAAAAAGGAGGAACCAACAAACTTCTTTGCTGAGAAAGAAGATGAAGGGTTGTTGATGGTGAAAAAAATTCCAGAAACTGAGATTAAACCAAGTTGTTCTGAGGTACTTGGATATTGGCGCAAGTAACCACATGTGCGGCGACGAGAGCTTATTCCAAATACTCTCAAAGGTGGAGTCTGAATCCATTTCTTTCAGCGATGCTTTAAAAGTAGCCGTCAAATGTCAAGGAACGATCAAGTATCAGTAGAAAAATGGGGGAATTGGAGAGATCAGAGATGTTTACTACGTACCTGATCTCAAAAGCAACATACTGAGCATGAGACAATTGATGGAGAAAGGGTAATCGGCTATAATGAAGGACCGAGAACTGCAGTTGAAGGATAAACTTGGGAGACTCATTGTCCAGGTAGAAATGAAGAAAAATCGTATGTACAAACTTGAGCTTAAAATAGTTCAAGATAAATGTATGCAACTTGATCTAGAGGATGAGGCCATGAAGTGGCATTATCGGTTCGGTCATCTTCACTTCGGGGGGTTGAACAAGCTGGTGAAAAAGGAGATGGTGCTTGGACTTCCTAACATTATATTCGAAAAGAGGTTCTGTGAAGAATGTGTGATCGGGAAGCAAGCGAGGACTTCTTTCCCAAGCAATTCTAAATACAGAGCAAAAGATCAACTCAGACTGATTCACACTGATTTATGTGGGCCAATAACTCCAGAATCATTTAGTGGTAAGAGATACTTCCTTTATTTAATTGATTATTTTTCGAGAAAGATTGAGTTTATTTTCTGAAGGAGAAGTCAGAAGTGTTTGAAAACTTCAAGAAATTTAAAGTGATGGTGGAGAAAGAAACAAACAAAGTTATCAAAGCAGTCTGATCTGATAGAGGAGGTGAGGTCACTTCTAACGAGTTCAACAAATACTGCGAGGAATATGAAATCAAGCGTTTCTTGACTGCTCCATATTCTCCGCAGCAAAACGGTGTAGCAGAACGAAAGAACCAAACTATTCTTGATATGGTTCGATCTATGTTGAAAGGAAAGAATATGCCGAAACAGTTTTGGGCAGAGGTGGTACAGTGTGCAGTTTATGTGCAAAATAGATGTCCACATGCCAGGCTAGGAGAGAAGACGCCTCAAGAGATTTGGAGTGGTATGAAACCGAGTGTCTTTCATCTCAAGGTATTCGGTAGTGTGGCCTATGGGCAAGTACCAAGTCAACACAGGACAAAGTTAGAAGATCGAAGCAAGAAGTACATATTTATCGGGTATGATTAAAAATCTAAGGCATATAAATTGTTTGATCCTATTAATAAGAAATTGGTGGTGAGTCGAGATGTTCACGTGGAGGAATCAATGACATGGAACTGGAGTAACCCGATTGAGGAAGAAACAAGTTCAGAGGCTGTTATGCCTCCGATATCAACAACCACCGAGCTTTCAGAAGATGAATCTGAGCCTCTAAAACCCAGAATGAGAAGTCTACGGGAGATATATGACACTACAAATGAAGTCCACATTGTATGTCTCCTCGCCGACTCAGAAGATTTGAATTTTGAGAAAGTCGTACAAGACGAGAAATGGAGATCGGCTATGGATAATGAAATTGGGGCAATTGAACGCAATAAAACCTAGGAGCTAACCGATCTTCTTAAAGGAACTTGGCCCATTGGAGTAAAATGGGTGTAAAAAAAAGATGAATGCCGAAGGAGAGGTTGAGCGTTATAAGGCTCGACTTATGGTGAATGGCTATAGACAAAAGGAGGGAATCGATTATGATGAAGTCTTTGCTCCTGTCACGAGAATGGAGTCAATCCGACTTCTAATCTCGTTAGCTGCTCAAAACCAATGGCCGATTCTACAGATAGATGTGAAATCAACCTTTCTAAATAGAGTGCTGAAGGAGGAGGTGTACGTCGAGCAACCACTTGGGTATATGAAGAGAGGTGATGAGAAGAAGGTGCTGAGATTGAGAAAAAACCCTCAATGGGCTGAAGCAGGCTCCTCGTGCTTGGAATGAGAGAATTGACGAGTATTTTAAGAAAAATGAGTACCAGCAATGTCCGCACGAGCATGCCTTGTACACAAAGAAATCAGAAAATGATATGATGGTAGTCGCTCTCTATGTCAACGACCTCATATTCACCGGAAGCAACACACAACCGATTGAGGAGTTCAAGGAGGTAATGAAGAAGGAGTTCGAGATGAAAGACTTAGGTTTGATGAAATATTTTCTTGGCCTAGAAGTGAAGCAGTCGGAGGAAGGGATTTTTATATCCCAAGAGTGGTATGCTCTTGAAATTTTAAAGAAGTTTAAAATGGAGGACTGCAACCTAGTTTCAACTCCAATGGAACTAGGCACTAAACTCTCAAAGTTTGATGGAGGAGAACGAGTTGATGCTGGGAGATATCGAAGCTTAGTCGGAAGTCTAAGGCATCTTACAAGCACGAGACCCGACCTAATGTTGAGTGTTGGGATAACAAACAGATTCATGGAGGATCCAAGCTATACACATTGGAAGGCCTTGAAGAGAATTCTGAGATATCTTCGAGGAAATCTTTCACTTGGTATTTTCTATTCAAAATCAGATAACTATCGATTAATGGATTACTCTGATAGTGATTGGTGTGGTGATGTTGATGACCGGAAAAGTACTTCGGGTTATGTATTCCTACTCGGAAATACGACTTTTACTTGGTTGTCAAAGAAGTAGCCTATTGTAACTCGGAAACTTACTAGGGCTTTTGGGAGTGATCCGAGATGAAGGGACTGTGATTCGAGTTGATAACAAGTCGACGATCGAGTTGGCAAAGAATCCAGTTAATCGCGGAAGAAGTAAGCACATTGACGTACGATTTCATTTCATTCGAGAACAAGTCAAAGAAGGAAAGGTTGAGTTGGAGCATGTTGAAAGTCGAGCTCAAGCCGCTGACATATTCACCAAGCCATTACCGACCACACTGCTGGAGAGTTGTAAAAGGCTGATTGGAATGAGAGATGGGAAGAATATTTAAGTTTAAGGGGGAAATTTCTTGAATAAACTTAAATTAATATGTTATTTGGTTTTTTATGTTTAATAGAGTAATAACTAGGGATGAGTGGGATAACCAAGAGATTTGGGTGGGAGCTATTTAATATACATAATAATTTTGTTTTGTCATTTGAAGAGTCAAGCATATGAAGAGTTTATACATTCTTATAAAGAGTTGTAAAAATCTATTTGAGACAATAAGAAAATATATTTTGCCATATCTTGTTATCAACAATTCTCTTGTTTCCTGGCGAAACAAGAAACATACTGCTGTTTCCTATTCTAAGTTACAGTGTCGTGCGCTCGTTGATTCTACTTCTGAGCTTCTTTGGATTCGACGACTTCTCTCTGCTCTTGACGTTGCTTTGGTGATAATATGAACCTTTCTAAAAAAAATTGAAACCCTAAAGCTTCAATTTGGGCAGAAGCAGAAAGCTCCAATTTCAATCGATCCAAGACAGATCTGAATTAGACTTGCAACAATTGCTAGTATCAAACCCTCCATCTGCAAATCCAAAAGCATTTTAGATAACTCCATGGAAGGATTAATAAATCAAAGTAAAGAATCCATTTGTTAAACCAACAATATCTCTTCAAATACACACCAAACTATGAAACAGAAAAAGAAAAGAGAATTTGACTGTATTTTTACCTCTCTATATCTAGACAAGTAAAGCTTAAGAGCATCAATATAATCTTCAAACCCTAAAATAGCCATTTCCCAAATCAAATCATCTTCATTGATCGTCTTCCTCTTCTCTCTATTTCCTCTTCTCTCTATGACACTTATCACTCACCTTTAACCAAACAAAACAAGCAACTTTATCAATAATCAAACAGATATCAATTAAGTAGATCTATTCAATAACCTCCATCATACTCACTAGTGATAAAGTTGATAAACTCCGATACGTGTTCTTGAACTGTTTCCTTAGCATCCTTAGTGATCTTATGGTTAGCCGTAAGTTTTTTCTTCATGATTCGACTTATATTAGCAATTTATAGATACATGTTCTGTTCACGAACATTAGACCTTGGACCCTGGGACACTGATCGCCGCTTTCGATACAGGAGAGGAGAGAGAGGAGATCGATCGAATGTCGGAGAAGAGGAGATTGAGATTCAGGTTTGATTTTGAGCTTTACTTTAATGAAATGAGGAGAGAGGAAGAGAGAAAGGAAAAAGAAAGGAAGAGAGGAAGAAGAGAAAAAAATGAGGCGGTCGAAAAGAAGAAGAAAAAGGGTGTATATAGAGAAAAAATTATAATTTTACCAATGACGTATCCAATTTATCTCGGTAATAATAATTATGACCAAAAAAACTGCTTTGCCCTAAAAAAGAATATGAATTATCGTAGAGAGCAACACTTTGTTCTCGGTAAAATAAATATCACCGAGGGCATTTTTTCGCTCTCGGAGATCTTTCTCGGTAATTGTACTTCTTTTACTAGTGATACTATGATTGATTAAAAATGTTTATTAATTAAAAGAAATAATTCATAAAAGACCTATATTATGATAACTTAATTGTTTTTCTATTAAAGTTTTACCAATTACCTAGATTACCGATGCAGATTATGCGTCGGTATTTATGTGTCGAAACAATCTCAACTTTGTGCAGTGTACATATCATGTGATCATAAACCCTTTTGCCAATTTAGAGGGAAATAAATAAGTAGAGCCGAAAGAAAGAAATAATAGAGCCAAAACTGAAATAAATATATAATAGAGCCAACATTGAAAGAATGGTTTTATTGTTTTTTTTAGTTGATTTTTTTATGCATGTATATGTTGGGTTTCTTTGCCTAGAATATTCTTTTTGTATGATTGTCCCACATCGGAAGATGATGGGAGTTGGGGAAGTTTCTTAGTGTATAAAAGAAACTCTCCCCTCTTTGGTTCATTGCATCCAATATTTGTTAGTTCTCTATTGAACTATTCTGAGTATCTGTAATCCGTGTTAACGATTATAGTGAAATATTTTTCAATGGCTCTGCCCGTGGATTAGTCAGCAATTTTGCTGGATACCACGTTAAATCGGGTGTCGTTTTCATTCTGTCTTTTACTATTATTATCATTGTTCTTGCATCCGCACAACAATTGGTATCAGAGCAGGGTTGTTCAGATCCGCTCAGGCAAGAACGATGGTTAAATGTAAAAGTTTTGAAAGCCGACAAGTTTATTGGGAGGAATAGTTTCAGTTTATGGCAGATCAAGGTCCGGGCATTGTTGAAACAACACGGCGTATGGGCTCCCTTGATGAAGCCTGCACCTGTCCCGCCACCTGCTGATATGAAGTCTTTGGAAGAAAAGGCACACTCAACATTGCTCTTGGCTTTGGCAGACAATATCATTACTGAGGTGGCTGAGGAGGAAACCGCTACTGGTTTGTGGTTTAAGCTGGAGACTTTATATATGAAGAAGAGCTTAACCAACAAGTTGCTTTTGAAGCAACGTCTGTTCAGTCTGCGTATGCAAGAAGGTACACCTCTTAGAGACCATCTAGATCAATTAAATGCAATATTATTAGATCTGCGTAATATTGATATTAAGATAGATGATGAGGATGCTGCCTTGATTCTGTTAGTTTGTTTACCAATATCATATGAAAACTTTAGGGAGTCTTTCATTAGTGGTAAAGATTCATTGGTTTTAGAAGGATATAGGATCTGGTCCCCTTCTGAAAGGAGGGTTATTCTGAGTAGGAATGTTGTCTTTGATGAAAATTTCATGCTTAACCCAACGGTGAAGTTCACCATTCTGGTAGATTGTGGTGTCGAGAAACAGGTGGATCAAGAAATGACTGAGGCTAGTTGTGAAGCAGAGGAGAGTTTTTCTCAACCACTTTCAGTGGTAGATTTTCCAGTTGCTCCATCATCATCTGTAGAACATCAAAATCTAGCTCTTAATCGCCCTAGAAGAGCTAATTTTGGTGTACCTCCTTCAATGTATGGCTATGAGGACATGGTTGCCTATGCTTTACAGGTTGCAGAGGAAGTGGATCCTCATGAGCCATCCACCTACAAGGAAGCTGTTATGGGTACTGAGTCTGTCCAATGGCTTGCTGCCATGGGAGATGAGATGACGTCACTTCAAAAGAATCAGACTTGGGAATTAGCTAGAATACCACCAGGGAGAAAGGTTGTCACTTGTAAATGGTTGTTCAAGAAGAAGGAAGGGTTGTCACCATCTGAGGGGGTCAAGTATAAAGCCAGGTTAGTTGCTAGAGGGTTCAGTCAGAAAGAGGGAGTGGACTATAATGAGATATTCTCACCAGTAGTCAGACATACTTCCATCAGGGTGCTACTTGCTATAGTTGCACATCAGGACTTGGAACTCGAACAGCTAGACGTGAAGACAGCTTTCTTACATGGAGAGTTGGAAGAAGAGATATACATGACTCAGCCAGATGGTTTTCAGGAACCTGGAAAAGAAGAATATGTTTGCAAGTTGAAGAAGTCTTTATATGGACTAATACAGTCCCCGATGCAGTGGTATAAGCGGTTCGATAGCTACATGTTTAAGATTGGCTATTCAAGGAGTCCGTATGACAATTGTGTCTACTACAACAAGCTCAAAGATGGTTCCTTCATCTATTTGGTATTGTATGTAGATGATATGTTGTTAGCTGCTGAGAAGAAGTCTGACATTCAAAAGTTGAAGGGACTACTCAGTATAGAATTCGAAATAAAGGATTTAGGTGCTGCTAAGAAAATTCTGGGAATGGAGATCTACAGAGATAGAAGTCATAAGAAGTTATTCTTGTCACAGAAGGGATATATTCAGAAAGTTCTATCAAGGTTTGGATTGGCTACTGCTAAGCCCATTGATACTCCTAGTGCTTCAAATGCACATTTGTCTGTAGCATTTGCACATAAATCATCTCAGAAAAGGAATACATGTCACATGTTCCTTATGCTAGTGCAGTGGGAAGCTTGATGTATTCTATGGTCTGCACTAGACTGAATCTTGCACATGCTGTTAGTGTTGTCAGTAGGCTAATGGGAGACCCTGGTAAGGAACACTGGCAAACAGTGAAGAGGATTTTCCGCTACCTCAGGGGTACATCTGATATTGGTCTCAGTTATGGTGGTGATAGTCAGTGTCTAGTATCTGGTTACTCAGATTCTGACTATGCTGGAGATGTAGACAGTAGAAGATCGATGACCGGTTATGTATTCACGCTTGGTGGTTCTGTTGTGAGTTAGAAGGCTACACTGCAGCCGACAGTAACCTTGTCTACTACAGAGGCAGAATATATGGCCTTGACAGAAGCTGCTAAGGAGGGAATCTGGCTGAAAGGATTGGTTATTGAGTTGGGTCTACATCACGATCAGGTTTCAGTGTACTGCGACAGTTTGAGTGCAATATGCTTAACCAAGGATCAAATTCACCATGAAAGAACAAAACACATTGATGTGAGGTACCATTTTCTGAGAAGTGAGAAGAGGATCAAGGTAAACAAAGTGGGGACTGCAGACAATCCAGCTGATATGTTTACCAAGCCGGTTCCGCAGAGCAAGTTTCAACACTGTTTGAACTTGCTCAATGTTAGAAGCTGTTGATTGCCCTTGAAGGGGCAAGACCTGAGGCAGAGCAGGTCACATCTGGGCATTCAGTGTAATACATCTGTTTTGTTTATTTGGGCATTCAGTGTAATGCATCTGTTTTGTTTATCTGGGCATTCAGTGTAATGCATCTGGCACATCTAGTATTTAAAGTACATCTGGTGCATCTGGCACATCTGGTATTTAAAGTACATCTGGTGCATCTGGCTATCTGGGAAAATATATCTGGGCATTTAGTGTAATGCATCTGGCACATCTGGTATTTAAAGTAAATCTGGTGCATCTGGCTATCTGGGAAAATATTCAAGTCAAGGTGGAGATTTGTTGGGTTTCTTTGCCTAGAATATTCTTTTTGTATGATTGTCCCACATCGGAAGATGATGGGAGTTGGGGAAGTTTCTTAGTGTATAAAAGAAACTCTCCCCTCTTTGGTTCATTGCATCCAATATTTGTTAGTTCTCTATTGAACTATTCTGAGTATCTGTAATCCGTGTTAACGATTATAGTGAAATATTTTTCAATGGCTCTGCCCGTGGATTAGTCAGCAATTTTGCTGGATACCACGTTAAATCGGGTGTCGTTTTCATTCTGTCTTTTACTATTATTATCATTGTTCTTGCATCCGCACAACAGTATATATTATTAGGGTTAAAATATGTTAATATTAGACTCATAGATTGGACACCATACGAATAGACGATAGACACTTATGTTTTTAAAAATTTAATATAATAATAAATAAAAAGAGGAACGTCTACTTCACACACATAACATTGACCAACCAAAGTGCACCATGTAACTTTTGGTTTTGGAGAAGGAGATTTGGTTAAGCGTTTGTGTATATATATATTAGAGAGATTTTCCTAGGGTTTCATCGCCGCCTCATTCAACTAATGTCTACATGGGATAGTCGATCTATCTTCTTCTATTGGACAATACAGATATGGTTCCACGAAGCGGAGAAGAATTGGGGAGTTAATGAAAATTCACTTGTTGTCATGGGTCATAGCATTCGTGGCTCCACCGATTGGGGCACCCTATTGATTTTGGCATTGAAGAGGTAATTTCGTGCTTTATATAAATAATTATGTTGTGGTTGGATCCAGTTTGGTGTTTAGGATAAGAGAGCTCCTTGAAATTGGTTTCTTGTAAATGAGTTACTCATTAAGATATGGACTGTTTTGCTAATTAATTTTGGAAGAATTTGTTTTTTATTATTTTTGATTGGAACTGATAGTATGATTATGTGGTGGTTGGATCCAGTTTGGTGTTCAGGATAAGAGAGCCTCCTAAAATTGGTTTCTTTAAATCAGTTACATCTCATGTTGATTAAGATGTGGACTTTTAGCTAATTAATTTTGGAGGAATCTGTTTTTTATTGGTACTGTTAGAGGGCTTCTTCTCATTATGTTACAAACGAGATCATAGGATATAATTACAATTTGGTCTTACTTGGTCAATTGTTACAAATGAGTTACTTGGTTCCTTGAATATAGAAGGGTTACTTGACTCTATAATGGATTATTGATTACCTAGGGTCTTAGACTACACGAGAGTTAAATGAGTAATGGTAGTCGTTTTTCTACATACGGTACATGTTTATAGGGATATAAAGGTCTTCTTGTCTACATGGACACAAAAGAAATAATTGTACACAATTTCAAAAGATTAATTGGTAAAAATATGTTATAAATACTTGGTTAATTGAATGTAAAATGGTTGCTTGGACATTATAGATCTTGATTACATAGGGTCTTTGGCTACAAAGGGGTTAATTGAGTTATAAAAGGGTACTTATTTGTTATCTAAAAAAATGTATAGGCTTAAGAGTTTACAAAGGGGCTTCTTATTAGCATGACTACAAAACAAAAAGGGTAATTGGATACAATTACAAAAGAGAGTTACCTTGTGAATTGGTTACAAATGATTTACGTGGTTCATTGAATATAAAAGGGTTACTTGGGTATAATGGATTTTTCATTACACGGGGTCTTTGGCTACAAAAGGTGGTAATGATCTACTAACACATAAGATCTACCACCTTCATAATTCATCGGGACCTTGAGGTATTTGGTTAACCTTTGAATTATCTTCATTTTTTTGGTTCATTTTGAAGTGCATTTTTTAATTATCAAAATAAAAAAGTTGTTTTCAAGTGACGATTTACTGTAAAAACATTATTTGAAATTAAAAAGTTGATTTTTTAAATATTATTTATATATATATATAAATATATTAAATTTATGAGAAAGGAGTAAGGGTGGATCATAATATTATATCTATTAACATAATATTTCTTTGTTAAAATTAAATAACTTTGAAACTATATTAATGTTATTACCAAGGTTGTCAAAATCTCGAGTTAACTTTTAAAATCTTACGATTTTACGATTTCACGTTACCGATTCTGATTTTAAGTAAACTCTTAAAGATGTAAATTCTTACGATTTTAAATTTACGATAATAAGATTTTACGATTTCACAAGTTTATAAATAATTTCAATTTTACGATTTTACTTTAAAAAGACAAATTTATGTTTAAAAATTAAAAATTAAAGTTATTATTTATTTAAATAAATAATTAATATAATTAATTTTGTAACTATAATTTTTTATAGTGTTATTTACTCATTATTATTTTTTAATTAATTTTATATTAAAAGATATAATTTTTTTAAATTGTCTAAGTATAAAATACTTAATTATATATATAAATAATAATATATAACTATTATTTTTTCAAATTAAACTTTTACGATTTTATGTAAAATCACGATTTTACGAGTTTACAACTTGATAACGATTCTACGTAAACTCTCGATTTTGACGGCATTGATTATTACACAAGGCGATATATTTTTTTATAGAAATATGAGAATATATGAATGTTTTAATTAATTGTCTATAAACTTTTATTTGTAAAATCCAACTAAATATGGGAGAATATATGAAAGATTGTTTCTTTCTACTTTCCTTATCTATAGAATACTCTTTTATTTTAATTAAAAATAATAATCATAAAAGGAATATTTGTTATGGTAGTAAATCTTTTCCTAGATTTAAGAATTTTTATCAATATTATTTTGAATTAATTAATTTTATTAATTTTAGTTAACTAGTTTTGATGACAATGGTTATAGAGTGATACTATAATTCATAGTCTTACAAATTTTTTTTAATGCATTTTTATATATCCTCTTAATAATTATGACTAACTAATTTAAAATATAAATATTGTGTTTGTGAGTTACAACCATTATAATCCAAAAGAATATATATTTTAAATAAAAAACTGATTTTATAATATAATTACTTATTCAATCTACGGTTATTCATATAGAAATTTAGTTTTTATGGTAGTAATTATTTTTGAAGTTTTGGTTGACAACATTGATTACAATGTATCTTGATTGAGATCCTTTCAAACAAATTTTCATTAACTTTGTTTTTTTCTTTTCTAAAAACCTATATAAGAAGAGTTCTAGCCATAAACAATTCCCAACATATTGAAAAAAGAAAAGAGTTTTTTATCCAATCCCTGGTAGAAACGCCATGACTAGAAAGAAAGTCAAGAAGAGAAAAAGTGATGTTGTGAAGAAACTAGATGAACTCGCCATTAAGTGTGACATTGAGGCGTGTACCGTCAATCTATAGTGCCTTTGATCCTCAACCATTTGTCTGGACATCTATGAATAGATTTGGAGACTCATCACGAAGTACCTGGTGAAGAAATCGCGAGAAAAACCTTATTGAAGAAGAGAAACCGAGAGAAAAACCACATTTAAGAAGAGAAACCGCGAGAAAAACCACATTTAAGAAGAGAAAAGTTGGTCTAGTGAAGAAACTAGACGAACTCACCACTCTCTGCGACATCCAGGCGTATACAGTGTCTATGATTCCCAGCCTCTTATCTAGCCATCGGTTGACGAAACACGAAGACTTACATTAGAGAAATCGATAATAATGCCTTCGCCTATATCTTTGTTTTTTTAATAATATTTTTTTTGTTTCTTAGTTTTAATTAAGGTTGATTGTTTTAGTTCCTTTGTTGTTTAAGGTTGTTTGTTGGTGTGGTTGTTGGATTTGTTTTTTTTTTTATCTATATCAAATTCGTTTAAAGTTATTCTATGATTGGGAACGTTTTATTTCTTTGAAATATTTATTGTAATATCATTGATACATTAAACATTTGATAATATAAGAAATTCACTTGATTGAATCATACTTATATATGACTAATATAGGGATTAAGAGTAGTAAAATTCTCATTGAAAAATAATATATATGGATTTCAATGAGCTTCTATAAAAACATAGAGATTTAGTAAAAAACAATGAAAGCTAAGAATTAATCAAAGAAAAACTAAGAGTTGTAATATGTAATATGTAATAGTGGCTTTCTTTCCCAATGCTATTGACCAAAGGAAAATGTAATTACAAAAAAAAAAATGAACAATGTGTCAGAAGCAATAACGAAGACTAGTGAAGGGTACAAATATTGTCTCTATTTACCACGATAATTTTCCAATAGCGACGCTTTTACCAGTCGTGGGTAATTGAATCGTCGTTTTTGTTCCCTTTCATAATAGTAATTTAAATATAAGAAAGGAAAAAAAGATTGGAACCAATCAACATGAGTAGAAACTAACATTGTTCTCATCTTTATCTTTTCATCAATTTTGCGTTGAACCCTCGTCTTCATGACGGTTCCAAAAACTAAAGTTATGCTGGGTTTAAAGAAAATGTATTAAGAAAATAGTGTGTAGTTAGAAATAATAAAATCTAAGGTGTGATACAAAACAATTGTCACACTAATCAATAAACAATTAATATAATTATTATTTTTTTAAAGTTGAGATATATTGAGATTTAGTAGATAATAAAATTTAGTTGATAACTAATGTCAATTTATATAATGACTTTAATGTATACTGTTTAATTTTTCTTGCATGGTTGACTATGGGACTTTTGTGATGGGTATAATATAATAAAAATATTTCACCCTTTATAAAAATTCGTCAAGGTTGATTTCATCGATAAAATCTTTGGATAAGAGATAATGAAACTCCCTTCTCTTTGACTTGAAATATTAGATGTTTGTGACAACTGATTGTTTAGAATGAAATAAAATTAATAATTATAGAGTTTTATTTGGTCAAAAGAAAAATCTGTTTACAAAGGTACTGAATACAATAAAGATAATATTTACCGACGCTTATAAACGCCATTAAGCGCCACCTTTTATATTACCGGCATTTATTTTAGTAAAGTAAGTAATGATGTCGGAAAACTCTTTAGCAACGTATAGGTAAAAGGTGTTTATGCGCTGGAATATATAACTAGCGACTTGTTTTCTTAATTAGCATTTAATTAGCCAAAATTTAATATTCACAGCTGATTTAATTTAAATTTTAACAGTATTTTTATATAAAATACTAAGTATTATGATTAAAAATATTATAATATCAACTAAAAAAATATAAACAACAATTCAATTCACATAAAAGTTAATTCATGTATATTAAAATAACTTATTTTTGTGTTTAAAATCCATCTAATTAAATGATTGAAGCCCATAGATATTAAGAGACTTGATTTGTCACTCCAAACAATAATAATTTGCACATTCATGTAATTCAACAATATATACATATGCAATTCAACAAAAACAAATAATCTTTATAAGACATCACAATGTAAATTTAGTTGTAAGTAATCGAACTTGTCAAAGTAAAAATAATTATAACAAAAAATTGATGTGCAGTTTACAAATGACTGTAAACACTAGTACTACACAACATTTAGCAATCAAATCCTTTATGTAATCAAAGTTTGTAACTAAAACATTATTTAAAATGAATAAGTAACTATTTTTTAAGATTGAATGTTATCCTTGGTTAGTGTTACAACCTTAAATATACGGCCTCAGTCTTGGCTTGATTGTGGATGGCCAGGACCGAGAGGTGCTTAAAAAAGAGTCGTGGGTGTGCGACATGGCACCAGAAATGAGAAGGGCTGAAACAACAACCTTCTGTCGTGGCATGATTGCGGAATTCCAGGACGGAGAGAAGGGTGCCGAAGAAGAGTCGTGTGCGTGCGACATAGACACAAGGTTGAAGCCAAAAGTTTGTTGTGGCATGATTGCGGACTTCCAGGACCGAGTAAATGCCTAGGAGGAGTCGTGTGCGTGCGACGTGGGCATAAGAGTGACAACGGTCAGCGCATTGAGACAATGTGTGCATAGAGTACGAAAAAGACGAAGCCAACTGGTGTGACGGTTAGAAGAGGATCGGTGACGAACAAACAGGGCATCTAGAAATATCGGCATGATGGGTTGAGGACCTAGAAATATCGGAATGATGGGTTGAAGACCGGAAATGTCGGCATAATGGGCAGATGTGGCAGAAAAAGTCAGCAGCGGTTGGGCCGATGGAAAACGTGGGTCTAGTGGACGGTTACAACCCACTACTTGCAGTTATACCTACGTCCAACAGTTTGAGGCGCAACTAGACCGATGGAGAACGTGGACCTAGAGTAGTGGTCGGTTATGACTCACTACTGACAGTTAGGACCCACGTTCAGCAGCAACTGCCTGGTAGTTATTCCCCACACCCCGAGTTGGTTATTTTCTTAGGTAGTTTGTTATTCTTTGGCTATAAATATAACTCTTGAGCTGCACAAGACGGATAAATGGACTTTGGTAGATAAATACTGTCCAGCTAGTGAGTGTTTATGTTGTGTGCAACCCGTAATTGTGTGTGTTCTCTTTCCTGCATACTTATTAATTATTATGAGTTAACCTATTTATTTATGTGCAAGAAATAATCCTTGGGAGTTGGTTGATTGTTTTGATGCGCAAAGCATGCATGCAAGGGGTGAAAAAGTTAAGAAAATTACGCTGCGTTATTATCCCTTGTAATAGGTAGTATATGAAGTAAGTCAACTACAAAAATAATTTCATTTAGCCTCAATTCAACAAAATCCATGATATAACTAATTTTAAAATACAAATTAAGCAAATTGATAATGTTATACTTATATGCAAAGTCAATAATGAATTACAGAAGCACTCATTAGAAGAGTTTGGCGGTATAATATTATATAATGTTGTGTAGTTTCTCAAATAATTATAGAGAGTGAATATGCTACAACAATTTATGCACTTTTAACAAACCTTATAAGAAAGGTTTTGATGGATTAAGTTTCTTGACATTATCAAACAAAGAAATTTATCTTCCCTGTAATTATACTAAAAGAAGGAAATTATCATGTGAGCTTATAATGCACTCTCTTTGAAATTTTTGAAGCTTGTTTGAATTTGTTTTTATTTTTTCTTATTTTTAGTAATTTAGTTTTAGTTAGCGGTTAAGTGGTTTTTAGGAGAGTTTCTAGGAGATCATGTCCATGTTCCCTATTTTTTAATTCCACTATCTAGTTATTTAGTAATATTTAAATAATTTCAGATTAATAAAACTTACAATGTTATCCCTCCCATCTCTTTTTTTTTGGTGGAAAATGGTAGATACCATTTCATTAAAAATCTCAAAAGTGGGAGGCTCAAGAATCAAAACTAGACAAACCTAGCTATGATTAAAGAATGACATTTAAAAGACCCTAAAGAAACTTATTAATAGCTTTTGCAAGAACAAACAACATAGATTATTAATGAAAAAAATACAAACAAAAAAAAGATCATAACTACCCCAATCAGAGTGTTTATTTCTATATAAACATGTTGCTTCAATAAACCTTCTTCCCCTTTTCCTTTTTGCGATGTAAGGAGATTGAATTGAAGAATATGATGAGGCTTTCTTATTCCCATTGTGTAATATTTATGATAGAAAGAGTTCTTTTACAGGACTTCAATGTTCTTATCTTTGTTGTCATCTACTTGAATTTCAGGATTCTTGCCTATGTTTTCTTCAGCATCAGTTTTGGTATCCTCTTCATCAGTCTTGGTATCCTCTGCTTCAACTTGATTAGTCTAAGTATCTTCCTCTTTAGTTTCCTCTACTACAACTTGACTTGTTTGAAAATTAACTTCATTCTTCTTTATCAACATCTGTTTCATTACAACCTTTATCCTCTTCTTAATCAAAGTCTCATTTACCCTCTTTTCTTTAATCACATTGCTTTCTTCTTTTTTAGAGTCCTCATTGGATTCAACTTCCTACTCTTCCTCCATATTTTGCTCTTTGTTGTTAGACTCATCTATTTTATTTTGATGCATTTTTTCTTCCTAGTCTTTCAGTATTCTCTGTTCTTCTTCCTTAGCTTGAGCACATTTTGTACTGACATGTTGGAAAGTATTACAGAATGAACAATTGTATGGTCTTCACTCATACATAAGTGATTCCTAGTATATTTTCCTTTCATGTCAACCATTGTCATTTTATCTAGAAATGTGCTTCGAGAATGCACCTCAATACTAATTCTTTTTAAGGAAAATTGTTCTCCCTCTTCAGTAATTGAGTCCATAAATAATGGTTTACCCAATAAATTTATAAAATGACTAAGAGCTTCTACATTATACATGTGTACAGGGATATTTCAAAGTTTGAACCATATCTGAGATGTTTCCTTAGGCTTGCTTAATAGGTTCAAATCTTCATACCAACTTTCAAACTTCATGCAGTTGGATCCAATATATGTATGTCCATTTTTCAAAATTTCATCCAGACTTGATCATTTCTTAAATTTCAGAGAGTAGAGATCATGTACATTTGCTGAAATTTTCTCTAGTCCCTTTTCCTTCCATTGCTTCATAAGTGCCTCTTTGGTGACTATGAAAGAAACTCTATTCTTTTCTATGTAGTTTCCCACCACTATATTTTCTCATTCTCAAACATAATTTTCTTATTCTACGGAAGACAATTTAAATTCAAAGGGAGAATTCAGTACCTCCACTTTTGTTTGTATATTGTCCAAGTAAAATTTTGCTTTGTGTGCATGATCTCCAGCCTTTTTCCCAATGTTGTTTTTTCAGACTTCATTGATTTTCACGTAGAATTACTTCTGATAGTATAAGTCTTTGATTTATAAGCATTCATTAAATCCTTCATTATTGCAATAAGCCATTTTACTATCACTTCATATTCATTCCTCTTTAGTAAATTTCAGACTTAGAGATAATGAATGTTAAGTTTGACTATTGTGATTTGTATTTTTTTCCTTTCTAAATACAATCTCTCTTTTCTTAGCATGCATCCGGAGTTTGATGATTTGGTTTTTAGTTCAAACAAATTGACCTTTCGATTATACCCTATCATCCAAACTCCTTCTTTCTTCTCATTGATCCCTACAATATTTTACAAAGGCTTTTGGATAGCAATTGGGTCTTTACTACTTTCCTGCACTTTTTTGTTAATAACTTCTTCAACTATTCTGTTCATTTCCTTCGCTGTAGTTTCTTTGACTCATGTAAGAACAAAGTCCTGCACTTCTTTGGCCTTGTTATTTTAATTTTACCCATATTCCAATAAGACTTCAAAAAAGGGATTAAAGTCAAAACATCAATCTTAAAACGACCTTATTCAAACCCTAGACGATTTTTCCATAATGTGTCGAACGTGCTAGACGTACCTGTCGTGCTGATCGTGCCGAACGTGCCAGACGTGCAGACGATCTTTACTCTGACCACGTTTCCCGTAACCAAGGCCGGCCCATTGGCTGTGCAAGATGTGCACTTGCACAGGGCCACAAAAAATGTAGGGCCACCCAATAAATTATATACATATATATAAAAAAATTAACAAGTTGTTGTAGTATAGTGGTAAGTATTCCTGCCTATCATGCGGGTGACCCAGAGAATGCGTTGAATTGTGCTAAAGAAATTGCTGTTGAATTGATCCAGTGTTTTAAGAGAAGAAAAAGAAAAGAAAAGTTCTTAAGAAAAAACATTTTGATGAGATTAACTCTGAAAATCAGCCATCTGAACCACCTATCGAAAATCAAGTCAAGAATCCATCAAAATTTATTACTTTTTATACATAATTGATGAAGCAATTTGTTCATTGGAGAAAAGGTTTGAGAAATATGAGAAATATGAGGAGACATTTGGGTTCTTATTTACGGCAGAGAAGCTAAAGTCCTTGGATTCTGTTAATCTAAAAAGTAGCTGCAATAACCTTGAGAAGAAGCTGGAGAATGGACACACTTCTAACATTAACGATGAGGATTTATTAAATGAATTGGGACTAATAAAAAAAACATTTACCAAATGAGCTTGATTCAACTAGTGCAATCCTAAATTTCTTGAAAAGAGCTAATTGTTATCCTACTAGTTGTCTTGCATATAGAATTATGTTAACAGTTCAAGTGACAGTAGCATCAGCTGAAAGAAGCTTTTCAAAGCTAAAAATATTGAAATCTTACTTGCGTTCGACCATGTCACAAGAAAGACTAAATGCTTTGGCTTTATTTCTATTGAACATGAGTTTTTGGAAAAACTTGACTATGATAGGTTAATTGATGATTTCGCATATAAGAGTGCAAGAAGATCAATTTTCAGAAAATAGTATTGCATTGGCTGATTCAAATTGGTAAAATTCTAGTAGAATTGTATTGCATGTCGTGTCTTTGTAATAGATTTCAGATTTTTGGTCATTCCTTTTGAAGACAATATAAAAAGAGCATTTGTTATTGAAGTAAATTCAATAAGCTTTACCATAAAATTTGCCTTGATTTTTTTTTATCTTTTTGTTGTTGTGATCTTAATTGTTGGTATGCGTAGATATTTATTTATGATATTATGTTTGTAGTTTTGGTGTTTTTCTTTTTTTGGAGTACTTAGGGCCGCATTTGATATCTCGCACAAGGCCTTCAAACATATTGGGTCGGCACTATCCATAACTGGCTACTAAATCAACTAAATCGCGTGACCGAGCAACTGTGCCGAACGTGCCAATTATGTTTACTGTGCCGACAATCTTGATTTCAACACGATTTTTGTTTGAATATGAGAATGTGCACGTACTTGGGAAAGAAATTCAAGATAATGTCGCCGGAAATCTCCAAAGCTTTTCTCTCACTAGAGTTTTTCTTTTGTCCCTTCCATCTCTTCTTCTACACTAAAAGATATTCTTATTTCAAAATAACCAACAAATTTGTATTAGAGCTATCTTCTTGAGGGATCTGTGAGTGAGAGAAACCCACCACAATATCTATCTATTTCCATGGATTAAGATATAGCATTTACATAATTAGCATCACATGTGTTCAATGGTAACAATTACCATGTCTGGGCTGCCCGAATGGAGGCTCATCTGATGTAAAATAATCTTTAAAAAGTTGTTAAGGAGGAGTATGTAGTGCCAGAATTACAAGATAATCCAACACTGTCACATATAAAGAATCACTAAGAGAAGAAGACAAGGAAGTCGAAGGCAATGGCTACTCTGTTTTCTACTGTGTAAACTGAGATTTTCATCAATATAATGACCATAAAGTCAACATTTAAGGTCTGGATTTTTTTTAAAGAAGAATATGAAGGAAATAAAAAGATTAAGGGGATGCAAGTTCTTAATTTAATTAGGGAATTCGAGATGGTGAAGATGAATGATTCAAAGACCATCGAGGAGTACTTTAACAGATTGTTCACAATTTTCAACAAGGTAAGATTGCTTGGCACTGAATTTCCTGATTCCAGATTATTTCAAAAGGTGTTGGTAACTGTTCTGAAAGTTTTGAGGCTACCATTTCCTCATTAGAGAACACAAAAGACTTGTCAAAACTCAGTCTTGCATAAATCTTGAGTGTCTTCAAGCACAAGAACATAGAATATTGATGAGGAATGAAGGGCTTGTAGAAGGAGAATTTCCAACAAAAGTGCAATCAAGCCAAAGTGATAAATGGAAGAAAAACTGGAAAAACAAGAAGGAAAGTGCATGTTCAAATTATCCAAGCACAAGTAGATGTTCTAAACCAGATTTTCCTTCTTGTAAGTATTGTGAGAAGAAAAGTCATGCACTTTTTATATGCTGGAGAAGGCCATATGTGCAATGTGAGAAGTTTCATATGATGGGACATCACGAGAAGATTTACAAAATTAATCTACAGTAGAAGGATGTGACTCAAGTCACATTCAGTAAAGAAATGTGGCTTAAGTTGCAGATCAAGAGGAGGAGCAGCTCTTTGTGGCAACTTGTTTTGTAAAAAATAGCTCAAGTAATAACTAGCTTGTGGACAGTGTCTCTACCAACCACATAACTTTTGATCGAGGCCTCTTCAAGGAACTAGACACATCATTCAACTCTAAAGTCAAAATTGACAATGGAGAGTATATTGTAGTCAAGGGAAAAGGGAGTATGGGGATAGACAGTTCCTCAAGTACTATTACTAAGTTGATTAAAGATGTGTTATTTGTGCCCGACAAAAATTTACAATTTATTAAGTGTTGGTTAATTACTCGAAAGAGGTTTAAAGGTGATTTTTGAGGGCAAGGAGTGCCTAATTAAAGATGGAGATGCGGTGAATGTGTTTAAAGTCAGCATGAAAGAGAAAATCTTTGAACTAGATCCACTAAAGGAGGAGCAATCAGCCTATTCAGCTACAATATCTCAAACTGAGATTTGTCATAAAAGGCTATGCCATTTCCATCATAATGTTGTGCTGAATTTACAGAATAAAAAGTTTGTAAAGGGGCTGCCTCAATTAGAATCTAACTTGCCAGAATATAAAGCTTGTCAATTAGGGAAGCAATCAAAACTTCCTTTCAAGCAAACAACCTGGAGAACAACTGAGAGGCTAAATGATCCATACAGACCTTGTTGGGCCTCACAGAACTTCTTCACTGAATGAGAGTAAGTATTACATAGTTTCCATTGATGACTATAAAAGGATGTGTTGGATCTATTTTTACAAGTTCAAGTCTGAAGTTACTGGTGTGTTTTTAGATTCAAAAATAGTGGATAGAAGCTCAAAGTGGCTACAAGATTCAGGCATTGAGGTCTGACAATGCCAAAGAGACCTTAAAGAAGTTCAAAATGAAAGATTGCAAAAGAATGCCTGCTCCTATGTGTCAAAAGGAGAAAATGAGCAAAAATGATGAAGCTGATAAAGTTGATGAGTGTCTCTATAGAAGGTTGGTTGGTTGTCTCATGTACTTGACAACAATCATACTTGATATATTGCATGATGTAAGTCTTTTGTCAAGATTTACTAATTGTGCAATTGAAACTCATCTTAGAGAAACTATGAGAGTATTCAGATATGTTAAGGAAACACTCGACTTTGGCATTAAGTTTAGTACAAGTTTGAAGTGTTCTTTACAAGGTTATTCAGATACTGATTGGGCTGGATCTATTGATGATATGAGAAGTACTTCGGGCGATTATTTTAGTTTTGGTTTACGAGTGTTCTGATGGTGTTGTAAGAAATATGTGATAATTGTACAATCCACAATAGAAGCAGAGTTCATTGTTGCTACTGCTGCAGCAAATCAAACTTTATGGCTAAGGAAAATACTAATTGATATGAGTTTGAGACAAGGAGATTGATAGATGTATTTGTTGACAACCAAGCTGAAATTTCTATCTCAAACAATCCTATTAGATGATGTTCGTATTAGATGATGTTTGTTGGATGATTCTTGAGCGCTAATTCGGTGGTATGCTGCATCTTTTTTTATTTTTTAATTTCGGTTATATTGGATCATAACCCTTTTCCATCCTTGAAACTTGTTTGAAATGAATTTTTCTTCACTTCTTTGACTTTATTTTTAAACCTACAAAATATATATAAAAGAATTAATAGACATACATATTTTTTATTTTATTTTATTTTTTATATTTTTTGGGTTATATAAATAATTAATATGAGATTTAAATTAATACAACATTGATTCCAATTTATTTATTTAATTTATTTGAGCCTTTTAAAATTAATTTGAGATAAGATGAACACAACTTTTATCTCAAATTATTATTATTTTTATTTTGGCCTTAATTAATTGGGGTTAATTAATTCAATAATTAACCCAACTAATTATATAATTTTATTTTGGCCTTAGTTTTGACTATTTTAAATTTATTTATTCAAATTAATTATTTAATATTTATAAATTGTGGTAAATTTTAGTGTCGTACAACAAAAAAAAACAAAAATTAATAAAATATAAAATTAGTGTAACAAGATCAAATATCAAGAAAATCATTAAGTTCAACCAACCGTTAACACCAATTTTCTCTATTAGACATCTTCTTTCGTCACAATTATAACGTTATTGATAAGGATGATAATGGAGCGGTCAGAACAAGAAATTCATTTATTATTCCCGCCCGTTCTACTTCTAATTTTTTTTACTACCATCTTTGTCTAATTCGGTTTTAGAGAATTAACATTGTTTATACCATATTTTTTTTATAATAAAAATATATATAAAATATTTTTATATAATATATTATAATATGATGAAAATTTTAGTATTATGGACGGAATTTTGGAAGAATAGGGACGAGACATAAATACCCCTCTCTGCCTCATCTCCGATCAACTACCATTCTAACCAAAAAAAATCGTCAAAAATAGAGAAATTTAAATAAAAAATAAAGTGAATTATAATTGTCGTACTTTAGTAAACGTATTGATAGACGCGATCACCGAACTACCTACAATTCATTTGGAGTCAAATGGTCCACCGATCATCTATAGAAATAAATTAGGTAGAGCTAAGGTAAATTTAAACCCACCCAAAAAATATATATTATGAATATAAGAAGTTAATATTACCCCATAATTCTCTATTTTTTATATTCTGCTTATTCCCTATTTTCTACTTCACTTATTCCCTATTTTATATCTTATTTGTTGGTATTGCTCATCAATTCTATTTCTAACAATAATTCTCCATAATTTTACGATATAATCATAAATTTATTTATAATGATGTATAAGATATTTATAACTGATTTTATATAAGTTTGAGTGAATTTATAACCTTGGGAATTTATAATATTTTTTTTCATTTTTAGTTTTTCATCCTTGTGTTTTAAGTGTTTAAAAAAATGTTCACTCTATTTACTTTCTTCTCCTTTTTCATCCTTACTCCAATTACTTGAGTAATTGAGTTTATCTTATAATCCAATATAAACATTGTTTTGATAAATTACTTACTCAAAATAACAATCTATAGCAAATAGTGTACGGATATTTAAAATAATGGAACATCAATTTGTTGCAAAGAAATTAAATACATTGATATCTTCATTTTTTTTTAAACAGATAGTCAAATTAGTGAAAACCATTCATCCATCTACCGTCTCTATAATCCAAAATTAATCTATTAAAAATGTTTAAATTTCATCTTTTAACAACAAACTATCATTCACCCTCTATTTGTATTGCACCAAATCTGAAAATAAAAACGTATATGTAAATAAGATGTTATTAAACGATATAAGATAAGACATTCACATCTAAAAATAATGTCTTGTATATGAACCAAATATGTTGGAGTATCTACGTGTATAAAATTTGAAAGTCAAGATCCTCGATTTAATAAAAGATGGTTCGATCAATTTATGTTGATTAGATTAATTAATCTTCTTTTGACATTACGTGTTTCAATTGTTATAATTGAACGGACATTGTCAACAATAAAAAAATGTAAAAAATGTGAAGACGTAACTTTGCAATAAAAAGAAATGATGATTTTTTTTTTTCGATTATACCCTAATAAGTTTTATGTTCTAAAATTTGGTAAAACTCAAAGATTATAATATAAATTCATTACATTAGAGGTAACACAGATGCAATAGTTTGGATGATTGTGAGAATGATGAGTAAAATTGCCGCAAAAGTTGAGACAGCTGCCCATGGATTATTGAAATAATCATGCCTCAATCTAGCCTTAACCACATTCCAAATCTTATGATAATGATCGTTCACTTCTCTACACACGTCAGTGTAAAAGAAGCACGGCGAAGTTATCACGCCTTCACCGAGCTTATTGAAAAGTCTAGCCACTTCCTCATCCTCTCCTAGCAGATTCACTATGATCCCCTTCATTCGAAGCGCATTCACATCTCCTTCCGTATTAATCAATTGATCCATGAATGTAATGTTGCTCGAATGCGATGAGATTTCGTAGAAAAATCTCTGTCGAATCGTCGACTTTGAACGACGGTACTTCCATCAAGCCATTGTTGAACTTGATGTCGAACAAGTTTGTGTCGTCGGTTAATGAAATCGAGTCCAAAAGCTCGATGCCTGCGTAAACTTCTCCAGCCTTTTTGAAATGGATTCCGGCTTCACGGAGTTCGACTGCGCTGTGCATCTGGTCGAACACGTTGTAAGTCGCGCCACCTTCGAGTCGCGACAATTCAGATGGAGGGCGACAAAGAAGGTGGACCAATTGGAGAAGATGCTTGATATCTCGTTCGTTGAACGATCGCGAGAATATCGAAACAGGGCATATCTTTGGGAACATACTCGAGAAAGTCATCATTGCCATGTTCATGAAAGGTTCCACTTCTTTATTCGCATTCATGTTAATTTCCTCGTTCATTTCGTATAACTCGACGAGAATAAAGTAAGGAATTTGATTCTCTAACAATAACAAATCGCGACATACTTGGATCCTCATCCAATCAACGGAGAAGATAGGATCTATTGATCTATCATCATCTATCTCCGATATTTTTCGTACAAACTCAATGATAAAACAACCATCGAGTAACATCATTTTTAGGAACTCGATTGTGTCAAAATCTTTTATAGCTCGATGGACCAATTTATCCAAGGCTAAAATGTACCTCCCCGCGCTATTTTCTCTTCTTCTTTCGAGGAAGGAACGTAGGTATCGAAGTTTGGTTTCTTCCATCGAGGAAAACTTGGGGTTGTCGTGTCCACGATGGTAAGGTCCTATAGTGATCAACTTTGGCGTGTAGGCATCGGGATTGGATCTTCGAAGCCCGTCGTGAACCCTAAAGATGCATGGACTTATAACCAAAGGTGACAAGCTATGGACCTTCCCATCAATTACTTGTGTCAATAACTTGTTGTGACATTCCTCATGTAAAACTAAATTAGGACCATTTCTTGTCTTGATGATCTTCTTTTCTTCCATAAATAATTTCAAATAATTATATTTTGAATGTGTTGAAGAACTAAAGTAAATGAAGAATTATGTGAAGGCAAGAGCTTAAGAAAATATAGAAAAAACAACCAGTCAAAACCATCTTAAATGATCTCATGCTTGTTCTTAAAAAAAATGGATTCAAGCATTAATTAGTGTTGATAAAAGAATTAAAAACAATGAAAATCACCACCCCTTAACAATTAAATAGGAAATAATCTACATAAATCTATTTTTTATTTTATGTAAATAAAGTTGAAGGGTCAAAGATCAAAAGTTATCTGAGATTTCACTAAAAAAAAATAAAGTTTAAAAATTGTTTAAGTGATTCTTACTAAAATTCTTCAAAGTTGTCATATTAGAGATAATGTTAAATTAAACATGAATTTCTATTTTTTTTTAAAAAGACTTTTCATTGTTACATAATAGACTAGGAAGTGAGGTAAACTTTGGTAATAAATAAATACAAAATTAGCAACACAAATCATGAGCGGTATATAATAGTATCATGTTTATGGGTATCTATTATTATCTAATTTTTATAAATATAAAATGCAAATTTTATTGATTTATTAGGTGGGGATTTTTTTCTATTTGAAAAAAAATTAAAAAAAATAGAAAAAATCGGATTAAATATATAACTCACAAACAAACTTAAACAGGTGCAAAATTTGTCGTCAAACAGACTCAAACCAAGGAATTTAGGGTTAGTATCAATCTCTTATTACCGCTAGAGTAGAAGAGAGGATTATGTGAAAATAGATAATATTCAATTTTTTTTAATTTTTTCAGGCATTTTTAATTTTCACATAATTAAATATAAACCATCAATCCCATCATCATAACATGATGTCATTAGATTTCAAAAAATAAATAAAAAATAATGCTTTTTCAAAAAATACATGATGGCATTAATAGACAGTCTAAGCCACATCAAAAGTGATAATGCACACAATATATCCAATCAGCAAAATACTGATAACATGTTATCTTAGATCAAATAAAAGAAACAATCATCATATACCAAAAAGCTGAATTTTTTTTCATGTGGATGAGGCAAATATGAGTCATTATTCAACTGAAAACTCATAACCAACTTCAATGCCTTTTCCCACCACCCCTATAAATATATGTATCTTCCCAATTGTCCACTCCATGAACATGTCCTTTGTTCATACTTCATTCCAATAATAACTAATCGACTCGACCACCAAATTAATTTGTCGAAGTTTCACTGGATTTCTGATGCAGCGTGCGTGGCTAGGATGAACCTTTATCAAGATTCGTTGATTCTTACGAATACCGAACGTTGATAGATATTGAGGAAACCTCGTTTTCTGATTAATAATCTTCCCCTAACAAAGTGTTTTAAGATCCTTTAAATACTCAAACCCTAGCTTGCAAAAGAAATAAACAACTTTTAATAAATTGCAAAAAACACCCGAAACTAATAAAAAAATGCGATTTTGAGCCCCTAAACGTTTCCGCCCGAAAAACACTAGGCAATCGTCGAAATCTGACACTTGCGAGATATTTTCGGATGCTGCAACTTTCGCATAAACGCCTCTTCGACTCGCACCGCATCATTCCCCCCAGGGTAGAAAAGATTCGTCCTCGAATCTGGAACCGCATCATCCTCATCAGAAGAAGACTCACCCACAAAAGGAACAAGATGCTTCACATTGAACACATCAGAGGTACGCACATGGCTGGGAAGGCGTAAACGATAAGCATTGGGGTTGATCTTCTCCACAATCTCAACAGGACCAATCTTCTTAGCAGCAAGCTTGCTATATTCATGAGCTAGAAAACGATCCTTAGTCAGAATAGCCCACACAAAGTCACCAACTTCAAAATCAACAGCACGCCTTCTCGAATCAGCCTTCTCCTTGTACTTGGCAGTAGCAGCAACCAAGCGGTCATGAGTGGTCTGATGAACCTGAGCCAACTGACCAACAAAATCCGCAGCAGTGGAATGAGGACGCACCTTGCTGGGCAGCGCTAACAAATCAAGAGGAGCACGCAGAGACAGCCCGTAAATCACATGGAAAGGACTGAAACCAGTGGAGCGATTAACAGCATGATTGTGAGCAAACTCGGCCTGAGGCAGCTTCAGATCCCAAGCCTTAGGATGATCCCCAATTAAACTGCGCAGAAGGTTCCCCAAAGACCTATTAACAACTTCAGTTTGGCCATCAGTTTGCGGGTGATAGGCACTGCTAAAATTCAGCTGAGTATTAACCAAACGCCAAAGACTCCTCCAAAAGTGACTCACAAAGCGAGTGTCCCGATCAGAAACTATGGAGGCAGGAAGTCCATGAAGGCGATACACATCCCTGAAATAAAGCTGTGCAACAGCCACAGCATCAGAGGTTTTCTTGCAGGGAATGAAATGAACCATCTTCGAGAATCGGTCAACCACCACAAAAATCGAATCAGAACCACGCTGGGTACGTGGCAGCCCAAGGACAAAATCCATACTGACATCAGACCATGGTTGAGTGGGAATAGGCAGAGGCAAGTATAACCCGGCATTAGTCGAAGCGCCCTTAGCCAACTGACAAACACGACAACGAGCAACAAAACGCCCCACCTCTTTGCGCATTGAAGGCCAGAAATAAGAAGCTGCAAGAAGCTGGAAGGTACGATCACGCCCAACATGGCCTTCTTTGTGGAGTTCCTGAATCATCCTCAAACGCAGGCTGCAATCTGGAATGCACAGCTGTACACCGCGGAAAAGGAACCCATCCTCCAAGACAAAGTCCCTCGAATCCCCCTGTTGGATGCGAATGAGGACCTGAGAAAAGAAAGGATCATCACGATAGAGGTCCACAAACGAATCAAAGCCGGGTACATGGACACGCATCTCCGCCAACAGCCCATGACGACGACTCAAAGCATCAGCCACGCGATTAGACACACCAGCCTTGTGTTTAATCACAAAAGTAAACTGCTGTAAATAAGAGACCCACGAAGCATGACGATGAGAAATCTTGTCCTGACCACCAAGATGCTTGAGGGAATCATGATCCGTATATAAGACAAACTCCCGCTGAAATAAATAATGACGCCAGTGTTTGACTGCCTGGACAATAGCATAGAACTCAATATCATAGGTACTGAAACGAAGTTTAGCGCTAGACAGTTTCTCACTAAAATAAGCAACAGGACGCCCAGATTGGCTAAGTACAGCCCCAATACCCAATTTCGAAGCATCACAATGTAGTTCAAATGGCTGGGAAAAATCAGGAAGAACCAAAATAGGGGCTGAAGTGAGTCGGTGCTTGATCTCAACAAAGGCAGCCTCGGCATCATCCGTCCAGAAGAACTTAACCCCCTTCATACAATCAGTGATAGGAGCCGTAACACTACTAAAGTGAGGAATAAAACGCCGATAGAAGGAAGCCAAGCCATGAAAACTGCGAACTTCAGTGATCGAAGAGGGGCGGGGCCACTAATTGACAGCCAGTACCTTACTCGGGTCCACTTTCAGGCCCTCCCGAGACACCACATAACCGAGGAACTGGGTAGAATCAGTAAGAAATGTGCACTTCGAGGAAGCAGCATAGAACTTGTCACGCCGGAGAACAGATAACACCTCACGAAGATGGGAGAGGTGTGCTACCTCGCTGTCACTGTAAATCAAGATGTCGTCGAAGTAAACGACTACAAACTTCCCAATGAAAGGGTGAAGAGCCTGGTTCATCACACGCATAAAGGTGCTAGGAGCATTCGACAGACCAAACGGCATAACCAGCCACTCATATAAGCCCTCACGAGTCTTAAAGGCAGTCTTCCACTCATCACCCATGCGAATACGAATCTGATGGTATCCACTCTTGAGATCCAGTTTGCTAAACACAGAAGCACCACCCAACTGATCCAACAAGTCATCCAACCGGGGAATAGGAAACCGATAACGCATTGTAATCTTGTTGATAGCACGACTATCAATGCACATACGCCAAGACCCATCCTTTTTTGGGGTAAGAAGGGCCGGGACAGCACAGGGACTAAGGCTCTCTCGAATGTGTCCCTTAGCCAGCAAGTCCTCCACCTGTCTACGCAACTCTTCATGTTCTTTGGGACTCATGCGGTAATGAGGACGGTTGGGTAGGGCAGCACCTGGAACCAAGTCAATGTGATGCTGGATATCACGCAAAGGAGGCAAGGCACAAGGCAGATTCTCAGGAAAAACATCTGCAAACTCCTGTAACAGCGGCTGCACTGGAATAGACACCTCAGAACTAGCACCACAGGTAATCAGCGAACAAAATAGAGCAAACACCATGCCTGATTCGACCATGGCGGTTTGAAAAGGACCCCGAGACAACAATGTGGCAGGGGGGGACACATGATGAGTGGGGGCAGCACCCTTCTTGGGCTGATTTGGCATCAACACAATCTTGGTACCATGAAATAAGAACGTGTAGGTATTAGCACGCCCATCATGTATAACAGAATGATCAAACTGCCAAGGGCGACCAAGTAAAAGGTGACAAGCATCCATAGGAACCACATCACAATATACAGCATCACGATAATGGGAACCAATGGAAAAATTAACAAGTACGCGCTTCGAAACTGTAACATCCGTACCTTGACTCAGCCAGGACAAGCGATAAGGCTTGGGATGAGATTCAGTGGACAGACCCAGCTTCGAAACTGCAACCTCAGAAATCACATTCTCACAACTCCCAGCATCAATGATGAAGGTGCAAACTTTGCCACCGATGGTACAAGTGGAATGGAACAGATTATTGCGTAATCACTCGTTGTCAGGAGCACGAGGGGTTAAACATGATCGACGAATCACCAAAAGGGGGCCAACATCACCAGAAACATACTCCTCCGCTGCCTCATCATCATAAACATCATACACTGGGGCTGAATCTGAAGGAAGAGCAGAGTCAGGATCATCCACCTCAGTAAAAAGACCACGATTGGTGGACTTTGGGTTGCGACACTCTGCTTGGCGATGGCCAACTTCACCACAATTGAAACAACGCAAGCCACCGGGACGTCCCTGCGGGGGGGCTGTAGTGCCGCGAGGGGGGGCTGGGGTGGGATGGGCCGACTGGGAAGAAGAACCAATGCCACTAGTGGGGACAACCTGTTTTCCAAAGCTACCCGAACCGCGCCTGGCTAGCTGTTTCTCAGCCTGTGAAGCACGCTGATGTGCCTCAGAAACAGTCAAGGGATCAAACATATTCAAAATATCCTGCAACTGGAGGCGAAGGCCACCAATATAGCGAGAAACCAACTGGAGAGGGGACTCAGACAGGTCAACACGAGCCACAAAGGTGTAAAACTCAGTGGAATAGTCATCCACGGAACGAGAACCCTGACGAAGATTCTGGAACCGCTGGTACAGGTTACGTTCGTAATTATATGGTAGAAACGCAGCCCTAATATGCTTCCTGAATTTGTCCCAATTCGTGAGCTTTGCCTTACCATGACGAACACGTGTCTGTTTCAACTGCTGCCACCATGCTTGTGCACGACCATGTAAGCGGATCGTAACAAGGGGTACACGACGATCTGCAGGAACTTCCTTGAAATCCAGAATCTCTTCAACCTGAGAAAGCCAATCAATAAACTCTTCCGGTGATAGACTACCATCGAACTTAGGGATGTCCACCCTGAAAGCCTGCTCCCAGCGATGATTGGGGCGTTCAGGGGATCGATTCCGAAGACCACCGAGAGGGTTTTCATCTGTCATCGTAACATCATCTTCAGGGTGGTGCATGTGCATAGATGCATCCATCCGTTGCGTCAACCATTCAACCTGCCGCCTCAAATCGTCGTTATCACGGCGAAACTCAGCGTTTTCACGTCGCAACTCAGCAAGGTCACCATCATCAGCACCAGGGGTAGGGTTGCGCGGCTGTCTTCGGGGCAGCATACCTCAGGGTCGACTGGGCTCTGATACCAACTGATGCAGCGTGCGTGGCTAGGATGAACCTTTATCAAGATTCGTTGATTCTTACGAATACCGAACGTTGATAGATATTGAGGAAACCTCGTTTTCTGATTAATAATCTTCCCCTAACAAAGTGTTTTAAGATCCTTTAAATACTCAAACCCTAGCTTGCAAAAGAAATAAACAACTTTTAATAAATTGCAAAAAACACCCGAAACTAATAAAAAAATGCGATTTTGAGCCCCTAAACGTTTCCGCCCGAAAAACACTAGGCAATCGTCGAAATCTGACACTTGCGAGATATTTTCGGATGCTGCAACTTTCGCATAAACGCCTCTTCGACTCGCACCGCATCAATTTCCCATCAGCTCAAACAGACTTTTGCTTGATCATCATGTTGGATCATTGAAGTTCAATCAGAGTAAGTTTTATTTTAAGAATTTCAAGTTTATTATTTTTGTTTCCATTTTCTTCATGTTTCTTTTGAATATATCTGCAGTGGTAATAATAAAGAAAAGACCAACTGAAAGAGCAGCTCATGCAGTAAACAGCATTCTAGAGCATGGTAAATACTTTTTGCTCCCCACCAATTTCTTCCATATGCTCATTAAATAAATCATAAAATTAACTGTTTGCTAATGAAAATTGTATGTAATTGCTTGCAGTAAAACTAGGCTCCAACATAAGTGCAATAGTAAAAGGGAAGTTAAACTTAGGAACCAAAATTGTCCAAAATGGTGGAGTGGGGAAGGTTTTCAAGCATAAGTTTAGTGTTGAAATTGGAGAAAAGATCTTAAAGTCTTCTCAGTGTTATATCTCCACAACAGCTGGTCCCATAGCCGGTCTTATTTTCATTACAACTAACAGGATTGCCTTCTGTAGTGAAAGATCCATCAAACTCAAGTCCCCAAATGGAATGTCAGCCAGAGCCTATTATAAGGTGACAATTACAGACTTATAGTTCTATAAAATAAACAAACCATTATAGTATAAATTAAATTCTATGAATACTGAATGGTGGATTGATTCATATCTTATGCAGATATTGATACCACTAGAAAAGATAAAGGGCACGATCGTGAGCCAAAACTCGGAGAGACCATCGCAGAAGTACATTGAACTTGCTACTGTGGATAACTTTGATTTTTGGTTCATGAGATTTCTCAATTATCAGAATACTTACCAATACATTATACAAGCTATTTCTCTACAACATTTCTTTCAACTCACTTAGATGTGCATGATGATCATAAGATCATTTTAGTTTAGTCTTCTTTAAAGAGTATTTTTCTATGTATCTTTGTAAATGGACATCATTAACTATGATAATCATTCTAATGTAGGCCAATATAATTTATGGGAATTTTGGTAATTAGTTGTAGTATTCAAACTGTTATGCTGAAAACTAGTTAAGAATTCGACAGCTCATTAGTCATAATTAGTGCGCGTAAATAATATGTATTTAAGATGTAGCATCATAAGAATTGTTTCATTTGAAATCATCATTTATATATTATGAACTGGTTAGTGTAAGAGCTTCCCAGTGCTGACTGATTTTTTTTAAAGATTATGGTGAACCTCAATTCTTTCACATTTGAAAAATCTACTTCTTCCTTTAATACCACCTCAAAAGTTATCATTCACACAACATATCCATGTGTTTTGATTTCCACTAAGAAACACTTATGACTGTGGGATCGTGCTATATTATTAAATTAAAAAAAAAAATTGTTCGAAAAAAATGAAGGGATGAAGTCTAGTAAAGCTGCATTCCCCAGTTTTGGAAAATCTTACTAATCAGTTCAAATATGGAAAGACACACAGACAGACAAAAAGACATCTATTATCTAATCTAAAGCTAATTTGAGATGACACTTTTATTCATGTGGATGAGGCAAGCATGAGTCATCAAACAAATAAAAGCATGGAACCAACTGTCATGCCATTCTCCTCCATTCCATATGGTCTTTAATTATAAATAGTGCCCACTTCAAGAACTAGTTTTTGATCATTCCAAGAATTAATTAAAATCAAGGGTTTGTATTCTAAAAGCTATTTCTCTACCTCAATTCTTTCAACTCACCCAGAATTGATGATCAGAAGATCAATTTTTTAGTTTTTGGACTCTTTCTTCTTATAAACAAGACTATACTATTGTACAATACCAAGAAATTTCATATCATTAACTATTGATAAGTATTCTAATGACAAGTTTAGACAAATTAAGACTATATTGCTTTATGTAGTAAGAAATCTGTTTTAATTATGAACAACTTATACAAGAGCTTCCAAATAAAAATGATTAATACATTTGAAAATATATGAAAGATTACACAAGCAATACAGAGAAGAATAATTGAAAATATATAAAAGATTGCATACTGTAATATTGCCCACAAGACAAATTAAAGAATAGAATACACATACATACAATTTGATTCTATTATGACAGGGTCTTGATAGAGTTTAAACTGTTATTTAAAGAATTAACCGAAGAAATGCGGTTCGCGAAGATACCTAATGGGTAGTTTGGTACTGAGCCACCCCAGTTACTGGAACTACCTGAGCCAAAAGAACCAGTAACTTATTTTAAAATGTTTGTAAATTACATATTTTTATGTCTGTTTCTCAAAAGAATAAAATTGTTTTAGAAATATATAAAAATTTAAAACAATTCAAACATCATATTCAAAAATATTTTAAAATAAATGCAATAAAACAAAAATTAAACTCAGGTTTAGATCAAAGACTGGTTTCGCCCACTCTCCATCCTCGATATGAACCTGGCCATGCATCTCATTTCTCTACCATCCCCGACACAAATCCAGCGAGTGGGTACCCATTGTCATCCATAATATTATAAATATAAAGTGTAACACTTTGTAATTTTTTCCTTGATAACATGCAAATGTTGTAATGCTCTTTCTGGTTGTGATAATTTTATTTTATGACCAAATTAATTTGAAGTGGGGACTCACTTTATTTTTGTTCACCTAATGATGGCATTGGAGAGTCTAAGCCACCTCAAAAGTGATAATGCACACAATAAATCCAATCAGCAAAGTACTTATCACATGTGTGTTTGCCTTTTTCATTTTTGAGTATTAAATGTTATAAATTAAAGTCCATTAAGCTGGCCTCCCTAGCTTTGGAAAATCTTGCATGAAAAGGAAACAACAGTCATCAATGACAAAAAAAAGCTGGATTTTATTCATGTGGATGAGTCAAATATGAGTCATCATTCAACTGAAATCTCATAACCAACTTCCATGCCTTTATAAATTCTTCACCACCCCATATAAAGTATATGTATCTTCCCAACTGCCCACTCCAAGAACAAGTCCTTTGTTCATACTTCATTCCGATAATAACTAATCCTACGCGACCACTGAATTAATTTGTCGAAGATGAAGAATCTCATGAAGACTGTTGAAAGTTTCACTGGATTTCCCATCAGCTCAAATAGGCTTTTGCTTGATCATCATGTGGGATCATTGAAGTTCAATCAGAGTAAGTTTTATTTTATGAATTTCCAGGTTTATTATACTTGGTTCCATTTTCTTGATGTTTCTTTTGACTATATTTGCAGTAGTAATAAATAGAAAGAAAAGACCAACTGAAAGAGCAGCTCATGCAGTAAATAGCATTCTAGACCATGGTAAATACTTTCCTCCCAACAATTCCTTCCATATATTCATTATACAAATCAAGATTCTCATGAAATTTGTTATGTAATTTCTTTCAGTAAAATTAGGATCCAATATAAGTGCAATAGTAAAAGGGAAGTTAAGCTTAGGAGCCAAAATTGTTCAAAATGGTGGAGTGGGGAAAGTCTTCAAGCATAAGTTTAATGTTGAAAATGGGGAGAAAATCTTAAAGGCTTCTCAGTGTTATATCTCCACAACAGCTGGTCCTATAGCTGGTCTTCTCTTTATCACAACCAACAGAATTTCCTTCTGTAGTGAAAGATCAATCAAATTTAAGTCTCCAAATGGAATGTCAGCCAGAGCCCATTACAAGGTGACTTACAAACTTGAATTCTATGAAACAAACGATTCATTTTACAATAAATTTTTGGAGTATTGAATGGTTAACTTATTCATATACATCCTATTACAGGTATCAATACCTCTAGGAAAGATAAAGGGCACGATTGTGAGTCAAAACAAGGAGAAACCATCGCAGAAGTATATCGAACTTGCTACTGTAGATAACTGTGATTTCTGGTTTATGGGATTTCTCAATTATCAGAAGACCTACATTAGCATTCTAAAAGCTGTATCTTTACCTCATTTCTTTCAACTCACTCAATAGTCATTAGAAGATCATCAATTTTCTTCTTCTCTAGAGGATTATATATTGTGTAGTACCAAGAATTTTTTAGTATCTTCTTTGTAAATGGCTATCATTAACTAATGATAAGCATTCTAAGGACAAATTTATACCAATAGAATTTTATGGGAGTTTTTGTAATTTGTTGTAGTATTCACACTTATCCTGAAAAATGACTTAAGAGTTCAACAACTCTTTTGGTAAGCTTCTTTACAAAAACTTAGATCATTAAGCTTTCGCATCATAAGAACTGTAAATTCATTTGTTTTGGTTGTTGAAATTGAAAATCATCATTCATTATGAACTAGTTAGTATACGAGCTTCCAAATGATGTTCACAGAACAAAAATAGACAAGAAAAATAGAGAATGCACCTCAAACACATTTGGGTGAGCCTCATTCTTTTCCCTGCTTGAAAATTAGTATTGGTTTTCTTAATCATTTGAAAAATCCTACATAATTAAAATATTGTAGATGCTTATTTAAAAAACTTGAAACCGATCTAACCCATTAGGATAACTCAAATGGAAAGAGTTAGTGCTTAAAATACAAATGTTCAGTTAAATTCGCAAATAGATCGCCTGAAACCGATCCAAATCGCTTAAAGAATTATGGGTAGGCCTTCATTCTTGTGGCTATCATACCATTATGAATTCAACCCAACTAATGTCAACAAAAAGAATTTATATATTATTAATGTCATTGAAACATGAATATTAAATGAAAGAAGTTAAAATTGTTTGTTTATTTGAAATTATAAAAATTAAAAAATATAAAAAAAAAAACTAAAAAAAAGTCATATTTACAAAATATTAATTAAATAAATTCATTTATTTGAATAAATAATAATTAATTTATAAATGTAATAACTTTTTTTCTTCTTCAAATGAAATAAAATGAATATTATTTATAAACTTGTAAGTTGTAATTGCTCTACTATTTTAAGAGTTAATCTAAATTAGACTAGTTTGTCTTTTTTTAGATTAGTAAAATAGAAAGAAGTAAATGTCATTTTCATATTTAAACTAACATTGACACTTAGAAAAAGTAAAGCTGTATTATAAATTAGGTAGGGAATTTGGGTGAAGATTGACATGGCGTAATCTGATTGGTTGAAAAAATTAAATAATTTATCTCTTCTCTCTTTTCTTCCACTTTTATCAAATGTATAAAACCTTTTTTTTCGGATTGAAACAAACGCGTGTAACATTACTTATTACTTTGAGATGACCGAACCTATAATTTTTTCTTCAAAAACTTGTCTATTCCTTTCGTTCTCGAAGTATTATCAATGGGAATGTAAATTCTTACTTTTTAGGATTATGTAATTTTTTCTTTCATAACTGATATTTTTCAGTCTGCAAATTAAAATCACATATAAATCTTTATTTCAAGCCCCCACCAACCCACCCACCCACCCAAGGCCAAATTAAAGTGGTTTTCTGTGATTGAATATTCTATTTATTCCTTTAAAACCAAAACCCCTCCCCACATATATAATGCCACCTCAAAAGTTATCATTCACACAACATATCCATGTGTTTTGTTGCTATTTCTGGATTGCATGTTCGAGATCTCATCCCCCAATCAGCCTACCTCTGTTTGCTTGGGATTTTTTTTAATCACAATCTGATCGGAAGATGTTTGTGGGTTTAAATAAACATTTGTTTGTTGATGATGAGATATAAATTTATTTCAATTTAATCTAAATGAATGATTTCAAACAAGGCTGAAATGATAGTTTTATTTTCAGCAAAACTAAATGTTGAAGGAATAAAGTCTAGTAAGTTGCCTTCTCTAGTTTTGGAAAATCTTACTGACCAGTACCAAATATGAAAGGGCACACACACATTCAAAAATACATCCATTATCTAATGCTAACTTGAGATGACACTTTTATTTATGTGGATGAGGCAAACATGAGTCATCAAACAACGGAAAGATTTGAACCTGTGGTAGAAATCGAATAATAGCACCTGTTTAGCAATTCAGAAATAGACAAACAACAACAAAATCTAACAATTCTTTTTCCTTTTTGTGTAATCAAATAGGCAGCCAAAACAATTGAGCATCAAACAATCAAACAATCAAACAAACAGAGAACAGGACACCAAGATTTTACGTGGAAAACCCAAATTAGGTAAAAATCACGGGACACTTCGGCCACTTAAATCATCCACTATATCAAATGGGTATACAATGTAGTTCAATACAAGCCTAGAGTTAATCTAACAAAAATTATCAATTGACCTCATCCTAACTTGTCATTCACATACATTATCATTATCACTAAAGATGGCTATCAAATGGAGAAGAAATTAGAAGAAGAACCTGCTGCTTCAATTCAATGGATGACTTGCTGCTTCAATGGAGGAAGAGAGAACTTCAATGGAGGAAGAGGGAGAGAGAACAAAAACTATTTGCTGTTTTTTTTTCTTTTTGATTAAATATGCTCTAATGGGCTTTATTAATTTGTCAGACCCAACTTCCAAATGAGCTGACCCAACAAATTTCCCCCGTCAGCGCAACTTCGCGGGCTCCAATAAACCCGCTCTCTCCCTACAATCTTCAAACTTGTCTTTAGGCAATGACTTCTTAAACATATCGGCACCATTCTCACTTGTATGAATCTTCTCCAAGTTCAGCTCTTTTGCCTCAAGCACATCACGTATCCAATGATATCTCACGTCGATGTGTTTGGATCTCGAATGAAAAGCTGAATTCTTTGAGAGATGAATGGCACTTTGACTGTCGCAAAACAAAGTGAACTTCTCTTGTTTTTGACCCAACTCTTGTAGAAACTTCTTCATTCATAGCACCTATTTACATGCCTCAGTAGCTGCAATATACTCAGCTTCTGTAGTAGACAAATCAACACACTTTTGTAACCTTAACTGCCACAAAACAGCACCGCCTGCAAAGGTAACCAAAAAACCTGATACAAATTTTCTTGAATCAACATCACCCGCCATATCAGAATTTGTAAAACCTTCCAAAATAGGAGTATCACTTCCGAAGCATAAACGTGCTTTCGAAAAGCCTCGAAGATATTTGAGAATCCACTTAACAGCCAACTAGTGTTCTTCTCCCGAATTGGAGAGGTACCGACTAACAACACCAACCGCGTGTGCTATATCCGGTCTAGTACATACCATGGAATACATAAGACTACCAACTGCGGAGGCGTAAAGTATATTCTTCATATCATCTTTCTCTTTCTAACTTGTAGGACATTGTTTAGAACTCAATTTGAAATGACCTGCAAGTGGAACTGAAACCAGTTTTGCATTTTTCATTGCAAACCTCTCAAGTACCTTCTCAATGTACTTCTCCTGTGATAGCCAAAGTGTTATGTTCTTTCTGTCTCTTGTGATTTCCATGCCTAGGATCTGCTTCACTTAACCCAAATCCTTCATCGCAAAAGACTTGTTCAAATCCATTTTGAGCTTCTCAATTTTCGCAATATCTTGCCCAACAATCAGCATATCATCAACATAGAGCAGAAGAATAACATAATCATCAATACCGTATCTCTTGATGAAAACACAATGATCAGAAGTAGTCTTATTGTACTCATTTGCTTCCATGAAGAAGTCAAATTTTCTGTACCATTGTCTAGGCGTTTGCTTGAGCCCATACAAGCTTTTCCTCAACCTGCAGACAAGATCTTCTTTACCTTTAACTTTGAAACCCTCAGGTTGTTCCATATAGATCTCTTCCTCCAAGTCACCATGGAGAAATGCAATCTTCACATCCAGTTATTCAATTTCCAAATCTTGACTAGCAGCCAATGCTAACACAACTCTGATGGATGACCCCTTCAAAATCAATCCCCTTTTTATGTCCAAAGCCCTTCACAACCAGTCTTGCTTTGTATCGAGGTTGTGAGTTATTCTCTTGATGCTTCAACTTGAATACCCACTTGTTCTTCAAAGTCTTCTTTCCTTTCGAAAGTTTCACCAAGTCATAAGTCTCATTCTCTTGCAAGGAATTTATCTCTTCTTGCATTGCCACCGACCACTTGTTCTGGTTTTCATGAGACAATACTTCTTGATAGGTTTCTGGTTCTCCCCCGTCAGTCAACATCACATACTCATTGGGAGGATACCTACTAGAAGGTTGTCGCTGCCTACTAGATCTTCTAATATGTTGATCATCAGGTGGCTCTAGAGAACTATCATCATCTTGTTCAGCTTCATCTGTTGGCTCAACATCAACTAGAGGAGTCTCATCAACCTCAACTTGGGCATTTTCCACATCATTGGGCTATGATTGTGGTGTACGAATCCTACCATTGTCAGACAATTCCTTCTCCGTAGACTTCAGCTTTTCTTTTTTCTCAAAGTCTTCAATGATCTGATCTTCAAAAAAAACCACATCTCTGCTTCTAATGAGTTTCTTGTTAATCAGATCCCAACATCGGTACCCAAATTCTCCGTGGCCATACCCAATAAAGATACACTGTCTCGTCTTGCTATCAAGCTTAGCTCTCTCATCTAGAGGAACATGAACAAACACTTTACAACCAAAAATTCTCAAGTGATCATAAAAGACGTCTTTACCTCTCCACACTCTTTCTGGAACGTCGCCATCTAAAGGAGTTGAGGGTGAAAGGTTTATCAGATCAATCACTGTCTTCATTGTCTCTCCCCAAAAGGATTTTGGCAACTTAGCATGAGACAACATACACAAAATTCTCTCATTGATAGACTTGTTCATCCTCTCTGCAACTCCATTCTGTTGAGGTGTTTTTGGCACAGTCTTCAAAAGCTTGATCCCATGACTTTTACAGTATTCTACAAATGGTCCTCTGTATTCGCCACAATTGTCCGAACGAACACATTTCAACTTCTTCCCAGTTTCTCTCTCCACTTCAGCATGAAACAACTTGAAGTAATCCAATGTTTGATCATTAGTCTTCAAGCAATATGCCCACACCTTCCTTGAGAAATCATCGATAAAAATGATGTAATAATGAGCACCACCTAAAGTCAAGGAATCCATAAAACATATGTCTGTGTGAACCATATCTAGGATATTGGGCTTCCTAGATGGAGAGAAACTTTTGAAGGAAACTCTATGTTGCTTACCAACTAAACAATCTGTGCATGTCTTCAAATCTGTGGACTTTAAGCCCTAAAGATCGATTGTCTTGGAGAGAACTCGCATGCCATTTTGACTTAAGTGACCAAGTCACTTATGCCAAAGTTGTGCTGAACAATCATTAACTGCATTTGCTTCTCCCCTGTAAGACTTAGTCTCTATCACATAAAGAGAACCGACCTTCTTTCCTTTAGCTATCACCAAAGACCCCTTAGAGAGTTTCCATTTTCCTTCACCAAAGTAACTATGATATCCCTCATCATCAAGAATACCAGTAGAGATCAAATTCATCCGAATATGAGGAAAATGTCGAACATTCTTCAAAATTAGCTTGCATGAAGTGTTAGTATCCAAACATACATCTCCTTTTCCAACAATCTTACACGTAACATGGTTTCCCAACGTCACTGAACCAAACTGTTCACTAGTGTAAGAAGCAAATATATCACAACGATTGGTGACATGATAAGAAGCACTTGAATCTACCACCCATTGTGTATCTTGAGAAATAAGGTTGATACTATCATTGTCGTAAACAATATCGATGTCGTTACCACCCACATCTGCAACCTTACTACTTCCATCTTGCTTATTCTCCTTTTGTTCCCGCTTCAAAGATCTGCACTGATACTTCTTGTGTCCTGGCTTGCCACAATGATAACATGTAATCTCTTTCTCGAGCTAGATGTTCATGACCTGTCTGAACTGTCACTGCGATTCTTTGGAGTTTTACTTTTACTTCTACCCCTTCTCTCGGTCACGAACACCTGACTTGGAGTCGAGAAACCATTTTCTTTTCTTCTAGCCTCTTCATTCAAAACGCTCTCTTTCATCATTTTCAAAGTGAGCTTACCTTGTGGAACAAAATTGGTAATTGAAACCACAAGTGTCTCCCAACTATCAGACAGGGAATTAATCAAACACATAACATGAATCTCATCATCAAATTTCATTCCTATCACAACCAACTCATTTAGAATCCCCTGAAAAACATTTAGATGCTCGGACATAGAAGACCCATCTTGATATTTCAACGAGCAAAGCTTCCTAAATAGAAATGCTCTGTTTTGAGTGTTGTTCTTCTCATACAGTTCACTCAAAATAGTCCACACTTTATAAACATTAAGTTCAGTAGCAATATGCTGATACACACTGTTTTCAACCCATTGCCTGATTTTACCAACTGCCTTTCTGTTCAGCTTCTTCCAATTTGCATCTGTCATAGCCTCTGGTTTTCCTTTATCACCCAAAATAGTGTCTTCATAATAATAATTACACAATAAGTCCTCCATCCATGACTTTCAGATTGTGTAATTGGTAGCTGTGAGTTTGATCATCGTGCCATTACTACTCAACGATTCTTCCATTTGAATTATATAAGAATCACCACCAAACGAACTCAGCTCTGATACCACTTGTTGTAGAAATCGAATAATAGCATTTGTTTAGCAATTCAGAAATAGACAAGCTACAACAAAGCCTAACAATTCTTTTTCCCTTTTGTGTAATCAAATAGGCAGCCAAAACAATTGAGCATCAAACAATCAAACAACCAAAAAACAGAGAACAGGACACCAAGATTTTACGTGGAAAACCCAAATTAGGTAAAAACAATGGGACACTTCGGCCACTTAAATCATCCACTATATCAAATGGGTATACAATGTAGTTCAATACAAGCCTAGAGATAATCTAACAAAATTTATCAATTGACATCATCCTAACTTGTCATTCACATACATTATCATCATCACTAAAGATGGCTAACCAAATGGAGAAGAAATTAGAAGAAAAACCTGCTGCTTCAATTCAATGGATGACTTGCTGCTTCAATGGAGAAAAAGAGAACTTCAATGGAGGAAGAGGGAGAGAGAACAAAAACTATCTGCTATTTTTTTTTATCTTTTGATTAAATATTCTCTAATGAGCTTTATTAATTTGTCAGGTCCAGCTTCCAAATGAGCTAACCCAACAGAACCAACTCAAACAACTTTTATAAAACTTTGAGAGCCTTATATATTTGTGCCATTTACATTGATTCGAATCACCCACTGCAACAAGTCCACTGATCATTCCAAAAATTAATCAAATCAAAGAGGTTTGTTGAACATGAAGAATTTGAAAACTGTTGAGAATTTCACTGGATTTCCCATTATTAGCTCAAACTGGCTTTTTCTTGATCATGGTAGACATAATCATATGCATGCAGTGATAAATAGAACGAAAAGACCAGCAGAAAAGGAAGCAAATAGCATTCTAGAGCATGGTAAATGCTTTTTACCCTCATGAATTCTCATATATTATTATTCATGGCACAGATTTTCTAATCAAAGGTTATGTCTTTTGGTTGATTATTGTATTTACAGTAAGACTAGGATCCAATATCACTGCAATAGTGAAGGGGAAATGGAGCTTAGGAGCCAGAATTATCCGAAATGGTGGAGTGGGTAAGATCTTCAAGCAAAAGTTTAATGTTGGAAATGGAGAGAAGATCTCGAAGGTTTCTCAATGTTATATCTCCACAACTGTCGGTCCAATAGCTGGTTTTCTCTTCATCACAACTCAAAGGATTGCCTTTTATAGTGAAAGATCCATTAAACTCCAGTACTCAAGTGGAATGTTAGCCAGAACCCATTATATGGTACGTTTACAAACTTCAATCCTGTTAAAACAAATAATTTTACTATAATTCTCTACATTTTTCATGGAAAAAGTTGGAAGTACTAATGGTATCGATACCTTTGGGAAAGATAAAGGGCACGATCTTGAGCCAAAACGAGAAGAGGCCATTAGAGAAGTACATTGAACTTGCTACTGTGGATAACTTTGATTTTTGGTTCATGGGATTTCTCAATTATCAGAATAATTACCAATGCATTATACAAGCTATTTCTCTAACTCCATACGTTCAACTCACTAAGAAGTAGTGATCAGAAGATCATTTTACTTTGACAATCCTTATTCTTGTCCAGAGGACTATATTGTACAGTAACAAGAATCAATGAAAATGAAATTTCTCTTTATCTTTGTAAATGACTATCATATGCATTCTAATGAACAAATTTAAACACAGAATACATGTGAACTTCCAACTGTTATTTGCTTTCAAAAATCAAAATCAATTAAGTAAAGTTCCAATATTATAAGAACGTCTACAACCTTCAATCACATGAATGATATCCCACACTGATAAGATTGCAGACACCTTGTCGATGGAAGTGAAGAAATTTATGAAATTGATCTTTGTAAAATTTTGCAGAGTAATAGGATTTATATATATTTTGGATGATTTAAACTATTACCAAAGTAGCTGTAATTAATAGGAAAATACTATAACAAGGAAAATAAATGAGAAAAATAACTTTCTAGATAAACATTAACAAGTGTTTTTGAGACAGCAAACCACCCTCCAATTATTTAGAGTAAATTCTTGGGAAGGAAAAGGAACTTTAGGCCTATTTGTTTTGGAAAAAAAAATGACAGTTATTCTCGGAAGATCTCATGTTTCTTTCATTACATAAAATCCTCCGAATGATAGGGATGGTGAACCAATTCCTTGTAAGGTGAATCTTCCTTACTACAATCAGTTCAAACTTCCCAAAATTCGTCAATTGATTTTGGCAGAACCTGACTAAGGGCTAAGGCTGAGAATATAATCCCACGTTTTTTTGACAAATGGGCCGTGCCCAAAATTCCTCGCAAGAAAGGAAATGCCAATATTTTTTCACAATATGCACATTGTGAGTAAAGAATACCACATGGTAAAACACTACATCCATCCGAAGAAAGACAAATGTTGGGTCGGTTTTCATATTTAAGATAAATTTTATTTAATTATCAAAGATGTAAAACTTGGTATTCTTATTAACTTATTTAAAATGGTCAATGCTTCAAACCAATTCCACAATTCTTGAATCCAGAGCTTGAAGAAAAATAAATTTTAAGCATCTTCTGTCAGAGATTCACTTCAACTTGTCCTTAAAAGAGAATCCTAACAAGAGGGAAATTTGATGGGGTCATTCTGCAAGCATAAAGTTAGAAAGGTGGTGATTTTTCCTGTTCTTCTTCCATGTTGGAAAAAGAAGGCCTGAAAGATAGACATTTTGGGAAGTTTTGATGCTTTTTTCACCTTTTACAGCTCAAAATAACGCGGTAAGAAATGTTATAAAGTTTTGATTGCAATTTGTTTTTTCAGGAACTTAGATTTATCTAAACTCTTTTTCTTCCTATCCAGATCTTAAAATTCTACTTCAAGAACTCCCGTTAAGCTTAGAGCTAACTGTAAAAAAGATGGTTGTTTTTTTAGAGAATTATGTTTTATAAAGGAGTGGGAGAACTAGTATGTCGGTTTATATAGTTCGGATAGAGACAGTTTTGAAGACAGTTGAGTTTATTAAATGATTTTATTTTCAGGCAGAAAGTGACATATAAAAAGTATGCTGACTGACATGGGTCATCATGTGGCATTGTCTGGCTTCCCCTGTGGAAATGACGAGCTTCAACATCAGATTTCCTTCCCCTACAAGAATAGCCAAAAGAGAAATAAATAATTAAAGAAACCATCTTTACAGTCTAGCATTTTCCTTTGATCTGATATGAAATTATAATGACATGGAATGGCACATATTGAAGGTTGTTAGGCTTATCATTCATGAACTACCCTTTTCTTTTTCTCAAAGAAAACTTGTTATTGGTCTAATAATATATTTGCATAAGGACACTTTTTTTTTTGTAAGCAATGACGCTTCTTTCCATTCAGCTTCATACTTGGAGAGAAAACCCATCATTTCAGAAAGCATAAATTCCAGCTCATAAAGCTAAATGATGATGAAATAAGTCTATCTTGATTGTTAAAGAGAATTATAAACAAATAGATGATGGCAGAATCTGGGATCACTAATCTTTCCAAAAAGAGACCCAAAACACACCACCATCTCAACCAAACAACCTTTTTAATTTCATAAACCGATCATTACAGTTGTTGACTCAGCAGTACTAAAAGTTTCCATTCAACCGACCTTATAAAGTTAAGTTGCCTTCCCTAGTTTTGGAAAATATGAAAGGTCACACAGACATTAAAAAATACATCCATTATCTAATCTAAAGCTAGCTTGAGAAGACACTTTTATTCATGTGGCTGAGGCAAACATGAGTCATCAAACAACTGAAAGATTTGAATCAACTGAAACAACTTTTATAAAGCTTTGAAAGCCTTATAAATTTGTGCCATTTACATTGGTTCGAATTACCCACTGCAACAAGTCCACTGATCATTCAAATCAAAGAGATTTGTTAAACATGAAGAATTTGAAAACTGTTGAGAATTTCACTGGATTTCCTATTATTAGCTGTAACAGGCTTTTGCTTGATCATGGTAGACAGAATAATATATATGCAGTGATAAATAGAACGAAAAGTCCAGCAGAAAAGGAGGCAAATAGCATTCTAGAGCATGGTAAATACTTTTTTCCCTCAAGAATTCTCATATATTATTATTCATGACAAAAAATTTCTAATCAAAGCTTATGTCTTTTGGTTGATGTATGTATTTACAGTAAGACTAGGATCCAATATCACCACAATATTGAAGGGGAAGTTGAGCTTAGGAGCCAAAATTATCCAAAATGGTGGAGTGGGTAAGATCTTCAAGCAAAAGTTCAATGTTGGAAATGGAGAGAAGATCTTGAAGGCTTCTCAATGTTATATCTCCACAACTGTCGGTCCAATAGCTGGTTTGCTCTTCATCACAACTCACAGGATTGCCTTTTATAGTGAAAGATCCATTAAACTCCAGTCCTCAAGTGTAATGTCAGCCAGAGCCCATTATAAGGTAAGCTTACAAACTTCAATCCTCTAAAAAATAAATCATTTTACTATAATTCACTACATTTTTCTTGGTAAAGTTGGAAGTACTAATGGTCTATGATTCTTCCTATCTTATGCAGGTATCGATACCTTTAGGAAAGATAAAGGGCACAATCTTGAGCCAAAACGAGAAGAGGCCTTCACAGAAGTATATTGGACTTGCTACTGTTGATAACTTTGATTTCTGGTTCATGGGATTTCTCAATTATCAGAAAACCTACACTTGCATTCTAAAAGCTATTTCTCTACCTCAAAATT